>NW_010110148.1:65196-68271 GCF_000699245.1 Pterocles gutturalis | reverse complement strand
CCCCACTTACCTCCCCTTCAATGTCTAATACTTCAAACCTATTGCTTGGGACCCGGGGACACAGGGCAGGCAGAGGGGGGGTTTGCCCACGATGCCGAGCGGGGACCCTCTCCCAGCCCTCCCCATCCCTCAGTTCCCCCTCCTCTGCCTGACAGGGCAGGGGGTCCACCCCCAATTGTGAGGTATCTCCCTGGTGCCTTTCCCTCTGGCACGCCGGGGAGTTACTCCACCAGTTGATCTCCCGCTCACAGTCCCTGATGGCCCTCAGTCTCTCCACCTCATCTTTCAGCTCGGCCACCATGGTAAGCAGATCTACCACCATCTGGCACCTCACACAAGTGGAATGTCCGCCGCCCTCCCCCAGCAGCAGCAGGCTCTGGCACTCACTGCAGCCAGAGACCTGTGTAGCCACAAATCTATTACACTCTTTATCTCAAATGACAAGTTTTCTTGTGTTTGTTCTTTGCATTTTCTCCTCGTGTATTTATGGTGGGAGGGTGACTGCATCTGCAGCTTTGTGGGTTCTTGGCTGCTGGTCAGGGTCAACACACCACAAAAAAGCAGTGGATCATTCAATTGTTTTTCTGTACTCAGTGCATTTCTCTTGTTAAATGCCTTTGGATTTGACCATCTAAATCAGTGATTAGAGAATATTTTCAAAGCATAGACTGATTGAGTACACCAGGCATTTGTCAGTCTCTTCTCCAGCCCATAAAACTCCTTTTTAATTTTTTTTTTTCCTTCCTGGCAATTACATTCTTAGAGGAATTCATTTATTTTAGCTTGTTTTGTTTTGGTTTTAATCAGGCTGTTTATAACACATTCAACAACAATCTTTTTATTGGACCTGCTGTTTTATTGATTGTATTTTGTGTAATGACAGGTTTAACTTTGTGAATATTTGGATAAATAGTAAGTAAGAAGACAATAGATCAATGAATGTGTTCTGCAGTGTTTGTTGCTGTCATCTTTATTTTCTATTTTTTTAAGATCTTCATTCATAACAATTGGTAAAAGGTTTTTCAATTACACTTCACATAGACTTATGTGCTACTCATCATGAACAATAGAAGTGAATGTTGAGAATGTCTTCAGTCTCTAATGCATTAGATATAATTCATTGGCCTAACCTCATTGCACAATAGTTTCAGAGTGTTTTCAATGAACAAGGCAAATTTAAAGACAGTTAAGGTGTCATGTACAAATTTCTGTTGTGTTCATTAAAACTGTTGTAGAAATACCATTATGGCTTAACTGAAGGAAACTTGTCGACATCCCTACTGCTCTGATAAATTTATACTCTCTGAGAAGTTTGTCACTGTTTAAAAATGTGTATAAAAATAGGTTTTAAATCTTGTTAAAATGCATCCTGTTGTCTTTTCTCATTCTTTTCCCCCTAAGTGTTCTTATAAACATATGCTATCCAGAACAATTTCAAAAGACTTTTATGTATTTAAGAGTAGGTATTCTCCTGAACTGTAAAAAACACACTTTATATTTCAGTACTGAAGCAATGTAGAAACAAATAATAATATTCTCACTTCACCTTCTCTCTGACCTATTCTTTTCTACTGCATGTGGTAAAGAGATGTTCTTTGTAGAGAAGCAGATTCAGGTTTTGTCTTCACAACAGAGTTAATTTGGAAGAATCCATTAAGGCAGAATCATAAGAGACTGTTTTCTTGCTTAAAACTGGATGAGAAAATTGGATTAAAGACATCACTATCCTTTATATTTTAACATAATCTATTAAGTCATATGTAAACTGTAAGTTGAGTTGTCTTCACTACATTTTTCTCCTCACTTATCATATCTTGAGTTAAAACTTCAGAATGTTATCTGGAGCTGGGTAGGGTAAGTAGACATACTAGGCAGAAATTTCTTTCTGTGACCATGTCATCGTTTAAGCCCAGCTTATTTTTAATACCTATTACCTATTTTTTAATAGGTAAAGAAAAAGCTGTGCATGAAAGTGAAGCAAAACATGGAATTCATTCCCAAGTTCCCGTGGGCAGGCAGGTGTTCAGCCATCGCCAGGAAAACAGGGCTCCATCACACATTAGCTGTTACTTAGGAAGATAAACACCATCACTCCGAACGTCCCCCTCTTCCTTCTTCTTCCCCCAACTTCATTTGCTGACCATGACATCATACAGTATGGAATATCCGTTTTATCAGTTGGGGTCAGCTGTCCCAGCTGTGTCCCCTCCAAACTTCTTGTGCACCCCCAGCCTGCTCACTGGTGGGGTGCTGTGAGAAGCAGAAGAGGCCTTGACTCTGTGTGAGCACTTCTCAGCACTAGTGAAAACATCCCTGTGTTGTCAATACTGTTTTCATCACAAGTCCAAAGCATAGCCCCATACTAGCTACTCTGAAGAAAATTAACTCTACCCTAGTGAAAACCAGTACAGACCACTAATTTAGAATAGGCCATATTACTGCTTGAGTTGCTGAATACTAAAAAAAAATTTGCTTTTACAGTAGCACCTACAAATTTCAGTTATTTTACAGCTGAATGAAAAGCATTAATGTTTTGTCTTCAGGATGAAGAAGTACCTGTGTAACATTTCTGCACAGACGCATGCATCACCATTCCACAGTCCTCCCATTTGTCTTAGACACTAGGTAACTTTCTCAGGCTCTCTCTCCACAGAGTGAGTCTGTGCAGCTGTCGTGCTTGCTCAGCTTTGCATGGGCCATTCATGCTGCGGGAAAAATTCAGCAATGTTTTTCTTTCTGCTAAATGTATGTCAAGGACACCAGCACTCCATCTTGCATCCCACCGTTTTGGCAATAAAGTTGAAATAGTACTGTTATGCATAGAATCAAACCAAAAAGGAATACAGTTATATTGACTCCAACCTAAACATCTAGCCATGCATTCTGTCTCCAGAGACTGTTGGGCTGTTTGGGGACAGTTAGGGAAAGCTAGGCATAGGACAAACTTACATGATAATTCCCTCTAATACTCATCTATCCTTCAGCTATTTATTTCTTAGGGACTTCCTGAACCAGCCATGATCTCTATGTACTCAGTAATCCCCAATGAATTTCACTTCACATTTGAACAGTTTA
>NW_010110148.1:46310-65165 GCF_000699245.1 Pterocles gutturalis | reverse complement strand
TCAGCAGGTACACTTTTACAGTGGTAAATGTGATGTATACAGACAAAAGCTATTAGAAAATATGAAGACTCTGCTATATGCTTGCCCTTTGCTCTTTGCTTTAAAAAGGCCCTACTCTGGCATTTCACAAATGAAAACAAAAAATACATGGTTATGCTTCAAAGCATAGTATCTTGTAACTTATTTATATTGTTTATGTCATATTTCTGATCAGATGCTGTGCAAATCAGTCCTATTTGTGAGAATTTTGCCTGGCAAACAAATTGCAGTGGACTGTGCTGGTCTGGGCAGCAGTCATGAAGAGGCATAAAGAGAAAAGAAATGTCAAGCCAATGACAATACAGCAGAAATTTAAAAAAGGGGAGACAAAGAGATCAAAATGCACTAGCTTGTTGATTTTGTACAGATTTCCTGATGATTATTTTTTCAGCTGTTCAGTGTGTCTTACTGAGTTTGGCATTAGTTTTTATGTAAGAGCTATGTCTCAGAAATTAAACATTTTGTTTTTAAGAAAATCTGTGAAGAGAAGAAGAGGCAGCAAAAATACCATTTGCAGTGAACAGTGTACCTCCTTTTAAGATGAACTTTTAAAGTTGATTGTAGCAGCTACTAAAAAACATGACAGAATGAGTCACAAAGCAATGGAGGATTGCTTTCAGCCAGCCATCAAATTGATTTGATACGGATTAATTCCAGGGGTCAAAATATGAAGATTAAGAATGGGCTTTTCCTGCAGTGGTGTAATACTGGGTATTACTGTGTGGGAAATTGCAAAGGAAAGTTGTCACAGTATTTTATTTTTTGAATAATTTAAAAACAATGAGAAAGCAGTACTTGTGCATAAAATAAATATGAATTGCTACAAGATTGCAGTTATCTTGGTGATTGTGTTTATCTATAAGGCTGAAGCCATTGTTCTCAGGTCATTAATTGCTGTATTTAACTTATGGTGGTTTGGGGTTTTTCTTTGTCTTTATTTTTTCCTAAGTGTATGTATTTTAATTAATTTTTCTGTTCTTTTTAAAGTGAATTTACTATTCATGCCAAAGGCTAGGTTAGTAATTCCTGAAAGACAAAACCTCCCTTTTTCTGCACAGCTACTTCAGAGCAAAAATGAGCAATGAAAGATGTTCTCAAATGGAAACAAATTCCTCTTCACTTTTTACTGGTTAAATCCAGGAAGACTGGAGTGAAGTTAGGGTAGTCATTCAGAATTTTCATCTCAGTAACAGACAGAACAGAGTCTGCCCTTTTGCCTATCTTCTGTCCTGAGCAACAGGAGCCACAAGTACTAGGCATGAGTTCATTCTCTAGGTAGGGACTGATTTCACCTAAACTTGCCTAAAAGGTGTGAGGTCTAAGCTGGTCATCTACATTTGTCTATTTTCTACAGAGAAAAAAAATGTTACTTTGATGGGAATTCAACCAATTCAAAGCTAGATGTCTAAAGATCTGAAACTACTTTTGGAGGCTGAAACTACTTTTTCGTGTCTCCACAGTAGTTGTCACCTTGGTATCAAAAATATTATATTAGAAACCGAGTCTTTAAGTGGCTAAAGTTAACAGTGATCCATACATCCTTCCATACCTCCTCTGATCTGGAGCTCGACATGACACAAAGAATGTCAGTTATGATCAGTGTTTCCTCTTGACATATTCATGCTATTCTCCTCAAACTATCTATTCAAGGCCAATAAATCACTGCATATCTTTCAGTTAAAAAGACTTTTGTCTAAGTTTTAGATTATATTCCAACATCATATTTAGTACAAGTGAAATGCTTTATACTTTTTAAGCAGCCTATTTGGTTATTCACATATCTGGACAAGCTCCACAGCTGAAATGCAGCTGCACCTGAGCCTGCTCCTTGCAAACTGAAATTCCATGGTTGGAAGAATGTAATTTTGATCCTGAGCATGCCCATACTAGCATTTTAATCAAAGAGTATGTTTCCACAGAAAACATTACTATTGTCACCACCTCCTTGCACATTGTTTCACATTGCAGGGAGGTTATGCAAAGTACAGCTTGGACTGTTCCAGGTGAACCTCAGCTGGCAGATGTGCTCCCAGTTATGCAGTATGCCCACCAGTAGTCATTCATTCAGCCCATGGTACCAGACAAGAGTTAAGCTGTAATAAAAACCAGTATGTGAAATGTGTACAGTGTGGAAGTGAGGTCCAGCTATTCTGTTCTAGACTTCCTCTTGCAGATCTGCATGGCATGCTAACATAGGGATGGCCTTCAGCCACAAGACAAGGCTGGAGCTGGAAGGAAGTAAACTTGTCTGGGTGGATTTTATAGATATTGGCCCCTGCTTTTTGTCACTATGTGTCTCCAAATAAATTTTCGTTGTGAAGGGGAAATATCACCACAGGTCTGTTGGGGTTTGTTTAATCTCTCAGTAAGATTTCTGTGGCATAGTGGGAAAAGCAACTATAAATATAGACCTAGGTATTTCCTCTTGTGTAAGTGGAATCTAAAGGAGCCCTGTGTGTAGCTTTGTGTCTTCAGTGCATTATCAAAAATGTGCAAGTGACAGCATGTAGCTTATGAGTCCATTCATTTTGAAAGGCTGTGGAAAAGGAAAATTCTCAGTAATTTCCATTTGGAGACTTCTGCCTCCTGTAGCTAATCTATTAGGTTGAAACTAAAGCATTAATCTAGCTTCTCTTAATGGAATCAGAGAAAAAGAAATAAAACTGTTACTTCAGAAACCTCTATTTAAAGAGTATTTACTTTTTTCTACATTAAAGAATGTCGAAAAAATGAGATGCAAGATTAATTACAAGTAATACAGCAAAACAAATCAAGAATACTTTATGTTTATTCGTATGAAATTACACATTTTAATTTATTTTTAAATTATAAACTGTCATAGGGGAAAGCTGCTCAATTAATGTGGTTTAAATCAAATCAGTATCAAAGCAGTTTATTTATTCATTACTGACATAACTAACCAGTAGTCAGTGTGCTATACTTTCAGGATCAATATCAGCAATACAAAAGATAAACTCCAATACTGGACACTCAATAAACTTTAGTGAACAGTTGCAAATTTCTAAACATCCTTTTGTAACTAATCCCAAAAAGTTCTAATCACACCCACAAACACACAAAGCTAGGTGTGCACCAAGCCAGACCCAGGCTGTGTGGGTGACCAGAAGCCCCACTGGGGCGAAGTGCAAGTTCCCGCATTCTCCATGTGGGACATACGGCTGCTCCAGCTTCAGATGAGTTCCTGCCACTCCTGACCACCCACCAACCCACACAGGGGAAAAAGCACCCCATAGGACCAACACATGCCAAGAATGTGTGCCAACTCATGTGCACAGCCCCTGGCTGGGTGCAGACACTCTGCAGGAAGGTGCTCTTTCCTGGCTGGAGGGAGTTTGCAGTGGTGGTGGCCACTTCTCACAATGTCGAACCATGTCCAGCTACTGCCCTTTTCCTATGTCCCTCACTCTACTTTTAAAAATTTTCATGCTTTTTTTGCCCTAATTTTCAAGCTGACCTTTGCTTCAGAAGACTCTAATTCTCTGGTAACCACTCTGTCCATCTGGTGGTCATCCTTCCCTCTGGCACAATAAGTTTGTAGCAAATGTCCCCTAAGTATTTCACTCAAAACACAAGCGATGTACTCACATTCCTCTTTTTCAGCTGTTGCTGTCCTTGGCATTTTGCAGTGGGAGAGACATGTGGTCACCCTTACAAATCGTTATTTAAGGGAAGATAGATTTGTGAAGTCAAGAGCTGAATACTACTGTTAATGCCTTTCTGTATAATTTTCCATGTTCCACTATGGCCATTCCTTCCTCTGTTGCATTGGGCTAGTGAGAAGAACTACCAGGTTCTATCAAAACCCCAACCTAAGGATTTTTAGATCACAGAATACCCTTCAAAATATGCTAAACTGTAAAATGGGAAATATTCTTAATTGCACTTAAAAACATATACGTAAAAGGCACAGAGTACAAATTCGCATCTCAGAAAAAACAAAAACAAAAACAAAAAAAAAACTACCTTCCTTTTTGTTCAGGTTTTTAAGTGGCACACAAAGATACTGTTCTGAAATCTTCACAGTCACAAGAAAAAAGAAAAAAGAAAAAACAAAAAAAAAAAAACCCAAAAAACCACAACACATCTCTTAGTGTTGCGTATTTCTGGACAAAATGGCTTTGAACAAATATTTTGATCTGGTATTAAGAGCATGAAAGAAAATATATCCTCATCAAGAAAAGACAGATTTAAGAATTCAGTTTGTGTCATGTGGGGCTGACATTTTGCCATGATGATTAGTTTTTAAATTAAGAAAATGTGTTCTTGCAATTAATGATATTCAGCAGAGAACTGTGGAAACAAAAAAATCTTCGTTTGTCTAACATCAGATATTCATTGACTGCAGTTTTACTCAGTCACCTTTTAGTACATTTGGAAAGAATTCAAAATCACAAAGATCAACCAGGTTTAGCTTGATCCTGCTAGAAGAGCTAAAACATGTTTACGCTCTGAATATTAATTACCCTGCTGCTTTAAAGGTTACAACAGTCACTTTCTCACAGGGAGGTCATAGTTCTGATTAAATAAAGGCTTAATTATAGAATATTATAGAACATTGAAGTGAGCTACATCAACAAAGCCAGCAAGTGGGTTATTCTTTCTTTAACAGTCCTAAAAAGATAATAAAAGCATGTGAAAAGAGAAAAATACATCTGTTAAAAAAAATTAGGCAATTATGGATGAACAATTTGTTTTTTTTTTTCCCCATTGGTATAGAATAGAAAAAAGACGGTATTACTGCTATCTTAACTATTGTGCTTGCCATTATTAGATAGTTTTTTATGAGAAAACCATATCAAATGCTATTTGGAATAAGGATATGAAGCACCTGTTTTGTGAAAAATATAAGCACTCATCAGATGCTTGCTGACATTAAACACCTATTAATAATTGCTAATTAAATATGGAAAAGATTCCTTTGGGTGCAAAGTAATATGCTCCATTCGATCATTCCTAACCTTACATACAGAAATTTATGCCACCATCGTGTAGGTCATATAGCATTCCATATTTAGAGTTTAGTCCTTATGTGATCTTGTTTTAAATCCTGAGGCTGGGTTTTGCATCCCATTGTAGGAATTTTACCATAGAGAACAAGACTATGAAAGTCTGGCAGATGCAAATGTCCGACACATCTAATTTCTTTTTCTTTTCTCTTGCCTTTCGCTCTCTTCCGCTTCCTCTGTATTGTGAATCCCTTCCACCTTATGAATTTCCATTCTTCCTATCACTGAAAAAGTAACTGCAGCCAGTGCAGAGATCTGTTCCCCTTTGCCAAAGTGGGTGAAATGTACTGGAAGGACTTTTTTTTTCCTCCAGGGATCTCAGGCTTCCCTTGCAGTCCTTCCTAGGAGCATGAAGGTCTTGTCACAGCAGGATAAGGTGGCTCAAGGCTACAGATTCTCTTATCTCAGACTGCTCCAGGACTCCAGATCTCCTGAGTCCTGGGGCCTTCTTCTGACAAATTTGTCCGAACCGGTAATTAGCATGGAAACACCAGCCAAGTTGATTTCATTGTTTTGTTTTGATAAGCAGCTGCCAGTGGTGCCTAAATCAGTAATGTCCATCTGAAAACTTCCATATGCTATAAGGTATTTCTAATAGACCTCTGACTTCCAGTTCTCTGACAGGAAAAGGTCTGTGGGAGTTAAGGAGTGTGAGTATGTGGCTCTATGTGGTAATTTGGATGTAGCACAAGGTTTTAACTGTGAATGACAGGCAATGCAGATAACTGCAATGATTCACCTTAGCTTGTTTCAGAAAAACAAAATTAATCTCAGTACTAGTCTTCTGGTCATTTTGTTCTCAGTTGCAAGACAAGCACAAACATGTCTTGCTTTGTTTTTAAAATCTGATAACCACAGTACAGGAACAAAAAATAGTAGCGCAGCTTTCCCTGCAATTTACAAGGGAAGAGACAAAACCTGATTTGTTTAGATAAAATCTCCCTACCAAAGGCTGAATTGCTGAGGATTTACCTGCTATCTTCCTAATAAATATCCTCTGTGAAACTGGAATGTAATTTTTTTCTTAGGCTTTTTTCTGTTCCTTTTACTACTTTCTTCATCCTTTTTTTTTTTTTTCTCCTTCTGAGTATGTCTGTCCATGTCACAAGTACAATAATTTAAAGAGCTATGTAGTTCAGGACAGTTTTGGTCCATGGTAAGAAGCATTGAAATTAAGGTGTTAAAAGCCTTGTTCTCAGGAGAAGACTGGGTATTTCACTTCTTCTTTGCACAAAAAATGATTTTCTAAATTTTTATACCTTACTCACATACAGATATCAAATGTTTAAAATCTTCAGTCTGTATTGTTGCATTGATATAGAATTATTTCAAAAAGGAAATAATAATTTTTCACAAACATGACCTCTGCAGTAGCAAAAAACAAACCAAAGCCAAGCAGCACACACAATAAGTTCCACTGCCTGCACTGGAGACATTTAACTATGACCATGACCTTTTAAAAAAAAGAAGAAAAATAAAAGACCAAAAGATTAAAATATCAGAAGATGTGTTGTGAATATGTGTATGAGTCTGCATCTGGTGAACTAAAATTGTCTTTTTTTGCTTTATAGGTTTTTTAAGTACTGGGGATCAAGCTGCAAAAGGCAATTATGGATTGCTTGACCAAATCCAAGCTTTACGCTGGATTGAAGAAAATATTGGATCTTTTGGAGGAGACCCAAAAAGAGTTACTATTTTTGGATCTGGGGCAGGAGCTTCCTGTGTCAGTCTCCTGACACTCTCACACTATTCAGAAGGTAACAATCTTGTGAGCTAAGCACATTTTTTATTTTAAACCTTATGGTTTAACAAAAATGGACATATCAGGTAGGCTGAATTAGAATTACATGAGGTCTGTAATTTTTGTAAAATACTTACTAGCTAGTATTCTGGATTTTTATTAGTCAACATAAATATTTATATAAGAAAAAATAAATGGAATTAAAGCAGAAATTTAATGCAACAAATGCCACGGAAATATATTTTTTTCTAACTTTATCAACCATCGCCACTGACTCTTCTATCAAAGAATTTGCCTTAATTGAAATGGAAAAGGGCAGTGACCTTTTTCATTTTTTACACACTCTTGTGTGCACTTCTAACGTGTATTTGTATGCCTTCCTGACTTAATAATAGCATAACATAACCTTATTAAAAATTTATTTAACTCCCCACAAGTACTGCATGATCCTAGATTGAGTTCTTAAGATTTTGGTGTTTGAACTGTGGGCTTTCTACTCTCAACATCTTGCCTCCCCCTAAAAAAACCCCCAAGAATGTACATCACCAGTACTGAGCCATAAATATTCCTGGTGATAAGACCAAATCTACAAAGAATTTATAAAATATAAGACCAAAATATCTGTTGTATTTACAAGTCCATGCTACTTCTGTCATATTAAACTAGACAGAAATCTATGACAGAAGGCCAAGCCCTAGCAAGCAGTGATAGAAGGGTGGCTGGTAAACACACCCTACTTTGAAATACATAGAATTATGCCTGACAATTCAGTCTATTGATATGAAAAGGATGCAGTGAATAACTGTTGAGTAAGCCACACCAAAATCAAGCAGATGGAACCATGAAAAACGTAACTAATCACATTGACATTTCATAACATGTGCACTAAGTAATCATCACAAAGGTATATCAACCACAGCCAGTTTTTCCCATAAATCCTTCAAGATCTTTAATTTTTTTTGTAGCTGTTGCTGTCTTTGACATTTCAAGAGCTTGACAGTAGAAACCATGTGGAGAAGAGGCCCAGGCATTTTGGTTTAAGAATAAAACAGGCCATTTTAGTGATCTTACCAGGAAAAACGGGATGGGGCAGATTCACTAGTAAGCTCCAGTTGCTTTTCAGTTCTCTGACACAAAGAAGCACTTCAGACAGGGTCTTTAATCTCTCTTTGTTTTAGCACATATAAAACAACCAGAAAGAACTATTGAATCTCGTCTTACTCTTTTCCAAAAAAGGGAAATATATTTTAGTTCAAGCATATAGGCAGGGCTAGCACACACACACACACAAAAATACCAATTAAAAATATATTAAGATTATAAGAAGAAATTATGTCAGAGCAGAAGACTCAAGCCTATTAAACTGATGTTAGCAGAGTAGATTTTTTCAGATGCATGGCTTCTGTGAAGGAAATGAGAGTATGTAATTTTCATTTGACCTTTAATCTACTGAAGAGTGCATTTAAGAGAGTCATTTACATGGGGAAGAGGATATGATTGCTTGTAGCTGTCACTCTTTTAAAGAAATTTTTACAGGACTACCACAGTGCTAAAGCCAGGGGACTTCCATTAAAGATGCAAGAAAACTGCTGTATGAGCATGAGTTTTGTTCTTGAAACAGTAACCTGAAACCTCCATGCTTTGTGTGTGTGAGCATCAAGAACAAGAGAGATGTTCATTAATAGCCTATTAGAGATACTATAAAAAGGGAACAGTGAGTAAAATATATGGAAATTAAATTAAAATTTAGGCATATGCATCCTTTCATTATTGTATAATCAAAGTTTTCTTTGCTTAGTGAAAGCTGCTTTTAATAATTTTTTGTATATTTTTAAAATATATAATTGGATTTGCATTTAAACAATTTGCACCTGCAGGTTTGTTCCAAAAGGCAATCATACAGAGTGGAACAGCTCTGTCCAGCTGGGCAGTGAACTATCAGCCTGCCAAGTACACTCGGATATTGGCAGATAAAGTGGGCTGCGACATGCTGGACACCACTGATTTGGTTGAATGTCTTCGGAATAAGAATTACAAAGAACTCATTCAACAGACCATCACTCCAGCCACATACCACATTGCCTTTGGGCCTGTGATAGATGGAGACGTGATTCCAGATGACCCTCAGATTCTCATGGAACAAGGGGAATTCCTTAACTATGATATAATGCTGGGTGTGAATCAAGGGGAAGGCTTAAAATTTGTGGACGGCATTGTAGACAATGAAGATGGTGTTTCCCCCAATGATTTTGACTTTTCTGTCTCCAATTTTGTGGACAATCTATATGGTTATCCAGAAGGGAAAGATACACTGCGAGAGACCATTAAATTCATGTACACCGACTGGGCAGACAAAGAAAACCCCGAAACAAGACGGAAGACTCTGGTTGCTCTTTTTACAGACCACCAGTGGGTTGCTCCAGCTGTTGCTACTGCTGACCTGCATGCCCAGTATGGATCTCCAACATATTTCTATGCATTTTATCACCATTGCCAAAGTGAAATGAAACCCAGCTGGGCTGATTCAGCTCATGGTGATGAAGTCCCTTACGTGTTTGGGATTCCTATGATTGGCCCCACAGAACTGTTCAACTGCAACTTCTCCAAGAATGACGTCATGCTCAGTGCAGTAGTTATGACATACTGGACTAACTTTGCCAAAACTGGGTAAGTTTGACCCCCAGCATTCTTTTTTGTTGATAGCATACTTCTAAAATATTCAGTATCCCATTGCTGTTGCTTCAAACCCTGATCTTGCAGTAGTATTATATATAGCACTATTTGCGTAAGACAGAAGGCAACTGGGGCTTATTAATATTTAATAGATTTTTAATTAGTGTGTTCCCTCGAACTATTTTCTTTCAGTAGCTCAGTGAGAATAATAATGCACTGTATTTTTGATTCAAAAAATAGGGCAATTAAGATAAAGCATGTCTCAGAAAAAAGGTAGCTCACTAAGATACTGAAAAATCAGAGGCAACATGTCTGCTACTTGAAGAAGGAACTGTCAGGCAGGTAGCAGTTATCTGCTACAAAAGAAAGGAAGTTCTTGTTTTTAGCGACCTTCACAGGGATAGGGACTCAGGAATTGGAACAGAAAGGCAAACACTGGAAAGATTTTTCCCTCTGAGGGCTATAATGGCAATAGTAAGTACTTGACAGGAATGAAGAAGAGACTCAGATATTTTTTTGCTTTGAGAAGGTTAAAATTTTAAACTAATTCTGCTTACAAAACAAAATAAAGAAATAAATGTTTTGCTGAAATAAGAGTTGTAAACATCAAGGAAAGAACCCTCAAAGCAGCTTAATCTGTGAGTGCTATTAATAATTTCTGTCCTCTTCCTATGCCATTCCTTTAAAGAGTATTGCAGTGTTTTACTATGGCAGCAAGGGCTTTTTTGTTAACCTTGAGTCTTCGGTACTGAATTAAAACAAAGATAGTTGTGGCACAATGGGGCTGTAAATCTTTCCAATGAATGTTTAATGGCAGGATTGGGCTCTGGAAACTGCAGCTTTACAGCACTGCAGTGAATGGTATGCAGCTAGATAAGAAAAATTCAGAGATGCCTAGTGTGAAACACTCAGAGGCTCCAGCAGCTCTTGCAGCCTTTAATGAATCCAAATGATGTTTAAGGGAGAGACATTTTGCAGTCTTAACAAAAACCTCAAGCATGAGTTGAGCAAAAAACAAATGCTTCAGGTCCATTTACAAGGAAAAATGAAAGCTTTTGTTGTACAGCATTTTAGACAAACAGATACTTTTGCCTGTAGAAGTCCCACAGTACTGCAACAATAGTGAATGAACTGTGGAATATTTAGATGTATTTGGCAACAAGAAGTCATCAATAGTGGGATGGGCAGACTTCACGATGAAAGCTTGGTTTATGAAAAGAGAATGCCGCATGCTGGCTGTACCGCACACTCAGGAAGAAGATTAAACCATCAGTCTGTCTCTGGTTTTATAGACGAAGTGCCGCATATACATAGAGGACTTCAGATCCTCACAAATATACATCACTGGAATTATTACAGAGATTCAAGATCTCCACAGTCTCACTACTATTTACAATTACTTTAAGACTACTTCCTGTAAAATAGGAAGTCGTATTTAAGCAAATATTTGAGGCTGATAGGAGTTTCTCACAGTCCCAGCTGCCACCATTACTCTTAATTGCAAGCACTTTCTAGCTGTTGCTACTTGAAAGCTAATTTCAGCAGGCTATACATGCCATCACACGGGTCTCTGGTTATGAACGCGTTGTTGTACAACAGGTGCTTTGGAAGACCCATTAGTCATTTCCGAAACGTCACCATTGCTGATGAGGCAGGAAAGGTATATATCTTCTGTTACAAATTTGCCCCTTTATAGACAGTATGGAAGATGAGTCATAAAAAAATGGCGTCTAGCTGTAAAATTTCAGTTTTTTCACAAGGAAAGGAAAAGAGCAACACAAGACTCATTACCTTGCTGGTTTCCCTCTTTGTTTATATAAACAATCATTATTTCTTCTGGATAATACAAGAGAATACTTGGAGGAAAATAATATTTTAAATTACATTTGCTGTGAATCTCTGATGCTTCCAATGGAAAAGGGAAGCTTGTAGCACCTGAAGCCTGGAGTAACAGGGGACATATCTGGGGTAACCATTCTCTTCTCTACCCTACCACATGCAGTCTGGAATCCATGTGCTCACTTTTCAGCTCTTGAAAAGATTTATATGGTTCAAGACTGCATTGTTGGGGTCTTTATTTTGTTTTTTTCCCACCATTTTAATTGATCATTTCCCATCCTTATTCTGATAGAACTTGGCTTGCTTTGTGTTTGTACCTATGCCAACACATATGAAAAATCTATTAACTGAAAGATTTTATTATTCCACATTTCCCTGCAGGTGAGCCTTGAACATTAAAACTGCGGATTTATTTATTTAATTTTAATGTCTCTGAGACTTTTACAGTTTTGATGAGTCTCCCATAGGGGCTGCATCCAGGTACTTGTATAATTATGGCTCAGGTGGTGCATCATTCTGATGGACTGTGCTGAGCTTTTAACTGGCATGCCACCCACTGCTAAAAACCATACATTTTTTAATGGGCCCACTGCCAAGGCTGGGTTTGGAGGGCAGGTCAATCCTGTAAAATCACTAGGTGTCAAAGTCACAGCACAAGGCACAGTGCTTTTATGGTGTTTTACTTTGAAGTCAGTTACTGAAGCTAGCAAATAGGAGGTGACAATTAAAGTGTTTAGTGGCAAATGGATCGTGCTTGAAATTAATATGTGGAAGCCTCATTTTGCTAATCCTCCATTTTCTACCTTTCTAATTATTTTTTTTTTACATTAACAGTCATTTTGGCCTTTTCAAAACTATGTTTCTAACGTGCCTTAGAAATAGGAAAGCAGTCTGTTACAGAGTAGATGTGAGAAACTACATTTGGGATACAAAAATTACATGAAAGTACAGTTTCTGATTACACTATGTGCCAAATGACATGTGAGAGCTTCATTAAGAGGTGCACTTGAAGCTTTAGTCTGTTGCCAGTAACACTATCCTAACTGTAATGGTAATTCTATATGCTCAGTTTTTCTGTTAATTAGGGCCATGTTACCTCCTTCACAGATACATCAGCAGGGGGAGAGTGAACAACATGAGGGGTTGTGTGCCAGTTCCTCACAGATAACTCTGCTAGCTACACTCTTGTGGAGAAGGATTTGAAGTTTTGTACAGTAGATACAAAGTCATGCTCTCATTAGAGGAATCTATCAGGGTTTCTAAAAATTACCCTCTTTTGAGGAGTTACAATACTCTCTTTTTGCTCCCATTCGTCCACCTCTACCTAGATTGGTGATGGGAATGATAAAGGCCCAAAGTGATATACCCCTGTTTTCTTTGTAATTGAGATAAATACTCCTGAATTGTTTTATTACCATTGATTCTGAGGCAAAAACCTGAGTTATTAAGGATGTCTATGTTTTATATTCATTTTGGCTTTCTAATGGAAGACACAAACTTACAATGATTAAAGTGTATTTTTAGATCAATTCCCTGTGGACTCAGGTATAAGGCTGTTGCATTTATTTTTGGTGTTTTTGTCTGAAGAAATAGCTGTGTCCAATGGCCAATCTGTGTTAGTGAAACAAAACAGCATACTTATGGTTTGCTTTCCTTAGTAGTTATGATGGTTGACTGGGAGCATGGCAACAATGAAACCTGGTGATAAGTGAGGAAAGGAAGGAAAGGAAAATATGCTTCTGTGCCAGTGCTTCAGGCAGGAATTGCTGTACCATTATTAATATTGTGAGAACATGAAAAATCAGTGAAAGCATAAAGAAATGCCACAGGTTTTTTTCCTCTTTTTTTTTTTTTCTTTTTTTTTTTTTTCCTTCCATATGGAGAAAAGAGGACTGCTGAAAGAAAATAAATGATCAAGGGGCCGTTCAATGTCTTGGAGACAGACTCAGTATGTAACTGTTAAGACATTTTGCTCTCCAATGAAGTTAGAGAACAACGCAAAAGAATAAAACACTTTAAGTACGTTAATGTAACACTTCCATTGTCCTGCGTGATAGTTAAAGCTGTTGCAGAAGTAGTTAAAAGATGAATGGTATTTCAACATGCTGTACAGAATTCAGAGTAAGAGAAAACTTCTTAAGATTCCCCATCATTCTTCCTGTGCCAATATCACCAGATATGAAATATTCAGTACCCTCATTTGCCCTTGTCACAGTTTAACCCCAGCAGGCAATAAGCACCACCCAGCTGCTTGCTCACTTCCCCTGGTGGGATGGGGAGAGAATCAGAGGAGTAAAAGTAAGAAAACACGTGGGTTGAGAAAAAGACAGTTTAATAGGTAAAGCAAAAGCTGCACACACAAGCAAAACAAAACAAGGGATTAATTCACTGCTTCCCATGGGCAGGCAGGTGTTCAGCCATCGCCAGGAAAGCAGGGCTTCATCACACCTAACGGTTACTTGGGAAAACAAAACACCATCGCTCCAAATGTCTTCCACTTCTTTCTTCTTCCCTCAGCTTTATATGCTGAGCATGACGTCACATGGTATGGGATATCCCTTTGGTCAGTTGGGGTCAGCTGTCCCAGCTGTGTCCCCTCACAGCTTCTTGTTCACCCCCAGCCTGCTCACTGGTGGGGTGCTGTGAGGAGCAGGAAAGGCCTTGACTCTGTGTGAGCACTGCTCAGCAATAAGGAAAACATCCCTGTATTACCAGCACTGTTTCCAGCACAAATCCAAAATATAGCCCCATACTAGCTACTATAAAGAAAATTAACTCTATCCCAGCCAAAACCAGCACAGACCCCCAGGTTAGGTGCTAATTCGACTTGTGAACAGGAATGTGTGTTTCTCTTCAGTCAGCATCCGTTGCAGACACATTTACTTTATATCACCTGAGAAAAAAATCAATTTTCTAAATGTATTTTTGTGTAGCCCATGAGGTGTGAATTAAATGACGGTAAACAGCAACATGTTAAATTGAGCAAAACCGGTGCAGAATGAAAGTGGGGAAAAAAAAGTGAAAGGTGAAATTAGATGATTCTGGAGATTAATTAAAAAAAAAAAAAACTTAGATAAGAAAAAAAAGACCATCATATGGTCTTCTGTCTTATGGAAGACAAGTTCAGACATTTCATGATGCAGGCTTTTTTTTTTAATGGAGAACCTGTTTAAAATTAATTCTAAAGGTGGTGAAAATAAATAATTAGGGAGCAAAATGAACAACAATAATAACCAATTTTGTTCTAGAAATAGTATGAAGAAAAAGAAAAACTCCCTGACAACTAGTAGGATTGGTAAACAAGTTATCTAGTCCCTATGGGAGCCTTTACTGGAAGAAGTGCAGAACTGAAAATATGTATTATTCAGATTATATTTTTGTCTGCATGATTGTAGTGGGTTTTTAAAGGAAGGTTTACTAGCAGCCTTTTGTTCTCTAATTACATACTTGAGCCTCAAGAAGGTCCCAAAACAGGAAGATGATGTGAAAGGCTAAAAAAAAGCAAAAGGAAATTTGAAGTTAAAGCAACAGATCAAAAATTTAGTCAAAAAGCTAATGTGATAGGAGAAATGATTGTATGTACATCAATATTTTATGCCTATCTATAATGCTGGAAAACCGTGCATAATAGGATATACTTCCCAGCTTCCCAAGAAAAAGGCTTAACATGTCATAAGTTGTAATCTTATGATTTTATGAGTTGTTTCCAGTGTACATAGGAGGGCCAAGGAAAGTAAAAATCCTCTTATTTGTATCCACTTAATATTTTTGTTAAATTATCGTTAGTCTGTAAAACCAAGATGCATGCAATATTAGATCCTCTATTTAGGACTGGACTTTGTTATTCCATTTTCCTGTGGGGGGAAAAAAAAAAAAAAAAAAAAAGTAGATATCTGTCCTCCAAATTCAGAGAGAATATTCAGACCATTTATTCAGTTATTAAGTGATCAACCCTAAAGGTGATGCTAGTGATAGAGTTCTGATACGCTCAGCAAAAAAATTACTTCTCTGTAAGGGCTGGATGATCTTTTTTCTGTTCCTTGATTCTATGGGGAGCTTCATGCCAACACACAGCCGTGTAAATAAGTCCTGAAATACAAGACTAGCCTCCTGTAATGTAATTTTTTCTCTTGTGTTTTGAGGAGGTGGCAGCATAATTGACTATTCCTAATAGATAAGTTAAAATGGAGAAATGGAGGTAGAGAATGGAAAAGAGGGAAAGGAAAGGACGGTTGATATTTACTTGTTCGTAGGCTGTTTGCAGGTGAAGGGAATGCTAATTTTAAAATGGTTTAGTTGCTAAAATCATAATCTACAGTCATTTTTATAGGACCATTAAAAAAAAAAGAATAAAAAAATTATATGTCTATCTTGTCTCATTGAAATGTGTGCTCAACTTCTTCATCTCCTATAGTGTATCAAGTGCAACTCGTTTACATGAGCTAGCTTAATTTATATATCCTCTGTAGGACCCTTCCCAGAGTCTTTTGTGTTGTGAATCAGAACAGCAAATGGGAAGAATACAAGATGGATTTAGTGCTGTAACTTTTGCAGGATTTTGAGTTTCTGACAAGAAAAATGCTTTTCATTTGATAATCTTGTTGATTTTTAATTTGCTTTAGAATTTATGTGTTGAACCCCAAAATACTGTAGTAGCAGATACATTGAATGATCCTTGGATTTGCGAAATTTTTCAGTCTTCTTTTTAAGAAAAGAAGAAAGACTTTTATTTCCTTCTTGAATGCATGTTAGAATCCCTCAAAGTAGCAGCATACATCTGCTGCTGTACTGCTTGGAAGTAGCTATTACTTCTCTAGCTTCAACTAGGATGAACATTTACTAAGCAATTATCTTTTTATTCAGAGTTCACACAATTTGGCTAACTATTGCTACATAAAATGAAAAATAAAGAGGTAGATACAAAATAAGTAGGTAGGTAGGTAGGTAGACAGATAGATAGATAGATAGATGGATTAAATAGCCACAGTTCTGGAACCCCTATTCTATATCTTATTGAGATGGGTAATATTTGATACAGTACAACAAACAAACAAACAAAACCACCAAAACCAAAACACCCCCCAAAAACCAAGCACCTAAAACCACAAGCATAAATAAACCAAAGTGCCAAAATTATATAGAAAAATTTTCTTCCTTTCACTCACGAAAAGGTAAAATAAATTCTTTCAAGTAAACAGGTGAGTAAAGGAATCATTAAAGTCAAATTACCAGTCTGGTTTAAGAACTAAGGGTAGCTCTTTATAAACAGCAAATAAATGCTAAACTAGGCAGTCATGTTCATGAGCTCTTGAAAATGGAAACAGAAAATAACTAAGATGCTTTAAAATCTGTAGCAGTAGTCTTGGTATTCCCGTAACATACATAACAGTATATTGGAAGAAAAGGAAAATATTAGAATAATTTTCACAAGAAATAAATGAATGCATATGGGAATAGAAAGGAGAATGGAAAACTCTCAGAGTAATGCACAGAAAATGAATCGTGCTCTCAGCATAACATATCACAGTCCCAGAAAATATGCTTTGCTGCAAAACAAGATTCAAACTCATGCACAACAGAGTATTATACTTGGTATTAGTAATTATAAATTTCTTTATTTTTTCATGACAAAAGGAAGGTATATTTATGCAAGTTTTACCAAAATTATAAAGATACACAGACATTCACCACATTTGAATGCTTTTTGAGCCATTGGTTTCTCTTTATTCTGAACCTATAGAAAGAAAAGAAAAAATAAAAGATGGGAAAAGCATAATTTCAATTAAATATTTGGCTTACCAATTTTGTAATTCTCTCTGAATAGTGTACTACTCTTATTTCTACTACTACATAACTGCTAAAAAACTTGTTGCTCTCAGCTAATACATTTCTCATCCCTACAAACTGGGTCATAATTAAGGCTTACTGTCCTACTACCATTAAATGTAGTTATTTACTAGCAATAAACACGCAGAACTTCAAAACTGTAATCTCCTAATGCAAATGATTGAAAGATTTGTGACATACAAATACTTCAAAGGCTTTTTGTGTAGATGTTTGAACGAAGGGGGACTAGTAGCTCAGTAAAGGAACACAAAGAGAAACAGTTCCCAGTTACATGTATTAGCCCTGCTACTTCATGTTTTGAAGTTTTTCATGTAATATGCACAGCTAGCATAAATTCTTATGGTCACATGGACTTCCTACATTGCCATTGGGATTAGATGCCCATATTTACTGCTTACAGTAGGGGAAGTAGTAGTACCTTAAATGAGAAAGTTAATGTCAAATCTTGAGAAGAGTTGAACCTATACTTTTACTATCAGGAGGGATAGTTAGTACCTCTCTAAGACAGCTTTGAAGTATGATACTGAATCACAGAACTTTAGATGAGCTTTTGGGAGCTGAAACACGACTCTTTCTCTGTTTCCATGTAAAGAAGTGTTACAGTGTCTGAGATGCACTGTACAGTAAGTAATTTTTTTTTTTGTTTATTTATTAACATCTGTTGTTAAGTTTGGGAGCTTTTTTTAACTTCTGTTTTTTAGGTTATGTTAGTTATTGGATAAACCATTAACTAAAAGATGGAAGAGTTTCTGGTTTTTACTTTCGGTTTTGATTTTGTTCTTTTTTTTAAATGATGATAATATTGCCTGTTTTTATTTTTGTAGGGATCCCAACCAGCCTGTTCCACAGGACACAAAGTTCATTCACACAAAACCCAACCGCTTTGAAGAAGTGGCCTGGTCCAAATACAATCCTAAAGACCAGCTTTATCTGCATATTGGCCTGAAACCCCGAGTTCGTGATCATTATCGAGCAACAAAAGTTGCTTTCTGGTTGGAGCTCGTACCTCACCTTCACAACCTGAATGAAATATTTCAGTACGTTTCCACAACAACTAAAGTCCCCCCTCCTGACATGACATCATTTCCTTACGTGACACGCCGTTCTCCTGGTAAATTGTGGCCAGCCACCAAACGCCCAGCAATGACACCTGCCAACAATCCCAAACATTCAAAAGACACCCATAAAACGGCTCCAGAAGATACAACAGTTCTGATAGAAAACAAGCGAGATTACTCCACAGAGCTGAGCGTCACCATTGCTGTGGGGGCGTCCTTGCTGTTCCTCAATATTTTAGCTTTTGCTGCACTGTATTACAAGAAGGACAAGCGGCGTCACGAGACTCACAGGCGCCCTAGCCCCCAGAGGAACACAACCAACGATATCGCACACATACAAAATGAAGAGATTATGTCATTGCAGATGAAACAGCTAGAACATGACCACGAGTGTGAATCGCTGCAGGCCCATGACACACTGAGACTAACCTGTCCGCCTGACTACACGCTTACTTTGAGAAGGTCCCCAGATGACATCCCACTAATGACACCCAACACTATAACCATGATTCCAAATACATTAACAGGAATGCAGCCTTTGCATACTTTCAACACCTTCAGTGGAGGACAAAACAGTACAAATTTGCCCCATGGACATTCGACCACTAGGGTATAGCTCAGCCCTTCCCCC
>NW_010110148.1:30576-46298 GCF_000699245.1 Pterocles gutturalis | reverse complement strand
GAAAAAAAGAAAAAAAAAAAAAAAAAAAAAAAAAAGAAGAGGAAAAAGTTATAATACCATCCATTGAACACCTTGTCAAAATCTAAAGTAAAAACAAGTAAAAGAGAAGGACAGTAATTATTTTCTTACTGGTCCTTCCCACAGAAACTCTCTGGTGTTAAAGATCAACTACAAACCCTGTGAAATGTGAAAGTGTACATTGCTGTAATGATACTGCTTTAAGATCTCAGCTACTTTGATTGAAAGTTGGGCCAGAAGAAGTCAATTAAAATGGTGTTTTGAGTATAACGAGCAAAGCAGAGTCTTCTGGAACACGAGCCAGTGACTGTACAGGTGTTTTTTTTTGGTTTGTTTTTTTTTTAATAAATAAAATAATAAAAAAATTCTTTATGTGCCATACCATGAATGGCCCTTGTTAAAACAAAGACGTCACCACGGGCTTTTACCCAGCATATGAAGCTGTAATCCAGATGGGGAAAATAGAATTTTATTATTAAAAACAAAAATGAAAAAAAGAGGAGGACTGACTATGCAGTAAAATATGTATAGTTCTGTGCAAAGAAATGACTTGCCAGCCTGAACTATATTTAAAGATACTTTGTAAAAATGTACATAGCTGTGAGTTTAAAAACAAAAAAAAAGAAGCTTTTATTGATGTTTTCAGTTTGAAAAGAGCTTTTAGAAAGATTGTGCATTCTGTTGTGACCTATGTGTATATACATTAGTCATATCACCTCTGTTTCCTCCAATCCCAAAGGAGGAATTTCTTCTTAATTACTAGTGGTAAACAAAAACCATGAGTTTTTTCTAACATGTTTCATTTATATGAGGCCATGGTGTCATGCAGAGGATACAGTTGTCTGTGTGACCTGCATATTTTCTCTTACAGGTTACACTAGTGCATGTTAAAGTATTCATAGGAGATTGTTGTTCTTTTCTGAAACTTTTTTTCCTATAATTTAATTTTGTGTTTGCCTTTGTTAAATTGCAACACTGCAATGTCTTGGAAAATGGAGGAAAAAACACAAAAGAAAATAATTACTATTTTAAGCTCATTGAACTGAACCAAGAAACGTCCAATAATATATATTCAGAGTCCAGCTTGTAGTTCTTGGTTAATGTGATACATTAGGAATAGTTTTGTGCCCTGACAAAAGGAAAGAAAGCCTGTGTTTTGGCCAGCCTTTCCTGAGGAAAACTAGCTCTATATTCACCAGCAGTTGCAGTGGAATCTCAGTTGAAAAAGCACCTTCTTAGCTTTACTACATGAAATAAAACCACAATCTGAAAGTGGGGAAATGGTAGGTTGGTTGGCTGGATGTTTTTTAAAGTGTTCAGAAAGGATCAGTACATAAAGAACTTCTCTGCCCAGTCTCCTATTTTGTGCTTTAAAGCATACCTCTCAGAAAATAGGGGTTTTGCTGATTTATTACACAGCGGTGCCATAGTCGGTGAACATTATGGAGAGAGACATTGTCAGCTGTTCTGCATCTGAATAAAATGGAACACAGAGAGCATCACTCTCAGGAAGGGCAAAATTCTTAGCTGATTATTCCCTTCTGCCCTTCCTTCACTAGGAAACCAGGGGCCAAGCAGAGCTATCAAACAAAGGAACTTAGCGGTTTGATTCAAATAACTGATTTGAATGTGAAAAGCTAGAAATGAGTTCTTGCAGATGAAGACTGCTTTATATTTTGTCTTTGAGAGTTACTCCATCATTGAGAGATAGTAACCAAAGATATTTGAACAAATTGGTCTGCACTTGAACATGACTATCCCAGATGTATTTTCTGTTATTAATTCACAACTAAGCTGCATCAATATCATATGTCCCATAAGTATCTAACACAAGATGCCTTGTACCTCTTCTTGTTTTCTATGCTTTTTGTTTTCTAATAAAAAGTCTTGGAAAAGTCACCCCTACAAATAAAATCAAAGACAAGGTGATTCACTGAGGTCTATTCATCTGCACAATTCCTTGATGTAGCAGGCAGTAAAACAGAATCTGAAGGAAAGAAATAAAGAAAAATTTAATGACATGATGAAAATGGACCATGTGGCTTATATAATCCTTGATCTGTAAGAACTGTGCTATAAACCTGACTTGGATGCTCAGGTTGGAATGTGGTGAAGCAACAACTTCAAAGTACAACTAGCAGCAAATCAGCAGAAGGAAAACTGTTTGGTTTTTTTTTACTGATCCATCACATAATGTTGATTAGCACTGACTTTGTACCAGGCCATTTCCACCACCTATGAAATGCCTCAGCTGAGATGCAGCAGTTCATAACTCTTAAAAAAAAAAAAAAAAAAAGGAAAAAAAAAAGAAAAAAAAAGGAAAATAAAAAAGAAAAACAAAGGTAATGATGCTTGGCATCATAATAAGTTGGGTATGTTTGTAATGTGAATTACAGTATTTGTTTAGTACTTCCAATTGTCTTCTGCTAGCAATATGTACAGTACTGTGTCAGGCTTGTGACATTTGGGTAAAAAAAAAAAAAGTTCCTGTAAGTGAATGATTTTAGCTTTTAAAAGTAATTACAATCAAGTTGATTTCATAATTTGATACATCTGGACCGGTGTATGATTTATAGAGGGAACAGATTTATAGGGTCTTCATAGAATTCTATAATAATGATATCAAAGTATACTTTGCAAACAGTAAAAGAAAAACAAAAGTACTTTCCCAGGCTTATATTCTTGACCTTAAGAGGCACGCAGGGTTTAATGGTTTCTTCTGTTATTGTTTTGCAATTTTTTGTTTTTTGCCTTAAGTAATGATAGAAGATATATATGGCTGGACACATATGTATAAACTTTTCAGCAGCATTTTTAATAATAAAATATCACAGTATTTTCTAATGCTTTGTGCAAAGAACTACGTGTTCATCCTTTTGTGCAGAAAGTCTTTCAGAGGTGTGTTTTTTCTGCCTCATCTACATTTCATTATCTAATGTACACAATGCCTTGATACATAGTACAAAAATATAAAAGAGGTTGCACTTTTAAGTTAGCATTGAGTTTTCATGGCTTTTGTAGTCCTGCAAGCCTGCCAGTAAAAGGAAAGAAACTCAGACAATAAAGATGTAAGAGAATAAGCTCCATATAGTTATTACCTGTATGCACTGCAACTCCCATTGAAGCACGGGTTTAATTGTTCTGTGGTATTTCCTGTAGAACTGAAAAAAAGCTTAAGTAAACAGATTCCCATATTAGTGTGTAGCTTAGCAGCTGGCGAATGTCTCTTCCAAATTAGGGTTCAAAATAATTCAGATAAATCTAATACATACAGCCTCCATAACTAAATATACTTTCATTTTATATTTAAAATTTAGATGAACAATGAGTTTTGTTAGAAAAAAAAATATGTAGGAGTAGCAATATAAGTTATTCATATATATTTAAGGGATTTGCATATATTACAGGTATGTTAATATCATTCTTCCTTCAAAAACTAAGTAAGTATATAGTTTGTTCTTTTATGCTGTTAGATTCCATTTATCAACCAGGTTTCCTTTCACTGGAAAGGTACAAAGACCTTTTAGTAATTTGGGCTGGGTATTCTTTGCTTTCTGTAACTATTCTGCTGAATAGACGCACTAACAATAATGCTGATGAATTTTGAGCATATTAATGAAGAGTATTTGCAAAAAGCAAATTCTGAATGATTCATATCAGATTTTTGATATGAAGAATCAAGCTTCTGAGATGGAAACATATTATGTGCCTACTGACCTACCAAGCAGCTTGAATTTTGAATATTAAATTTGTATATAAAGCTTTTGCAAATAAAGTGCAGATTTAGAATTGTTCAGCAAATATGTTTAATTACAGGCACACTTTGAAATTACACAGCTTGGTCTGAGGTAATTCATACACAAGAAAAGAGGTTACAATTGTGTCATTTCTGTGAACTGTTCACCTTAAATTGCTGGCTGGGTGAACTCAATAAATTACCTTCTTTTCAGTTAATCAATTTCACATTAAAAAAAGAAAATCTTCAGAAGTTTGTTCAAGCAAACTAAATATTGTGTTGTTTTATTTCTTTACTGTCTGAAATATAAATCTGCAGATAAGTATGTTCCTATTTTGAATTTACTAAGAGTATGACAATTTAACGGTATTAAATAACACATAAAATAATATGAAATAATACCATGACGATTATGTGCTTGTCTCAGATTTGTAGTTTTACATTTGTATTATTTGATTATTGTCAACTGTTTCTCATATTTTCATCTACAGCTGTTTGACATCACAAACCTCATCAGCCTGAATCTCTCCAGAGGCCATTAGCAGCTGGTAAAAACTGGGATTTTCTTCCCACTAAAAATTATGATATTATGTATTTAATATCATAATATGTTAAAATGCTTCTCAACACCTCAAAATAGAAGCAAGACACTAACTTTTTATTAATACAAAAGAAAAATAAGGAAGGGGTTTGGAAATGTCTAAACATCTTGTTTGAGTTGTAGCATAATAAATAACATTTCACTTTGGGATGAAGTTTTGATTCAAACCATTTTGTTTGGTGTTCCAGTGTGGCCACCAAGGTCCTCACTGTGTCTTCTTAAAGTTACATTTCAAGGAAATTACGCTTTCTCAGTTTTTTTATAGCCCACCCAGACTACTTTATCCACATTTTACTGTGGTAAAGAAATCCAGATCACTCAGGGATGAGCTAGGTGCAATCCAGTCACAAAGTCCAGATCAGAGAAAGTATTTTGTCGTAAACCAAGTGAACTGCAGCTCCCATGAGACACAGTGATAATTAAGGAGAATATGTATTAATATTCCAACAATTTAAATGTAAAATAAGCATGTCATAAATTAGGTACATTGCATTTTTTTCAGTGGCAAATTGACAAATTTTTGCAATATCTAAATTCACTCAACTTGGTTTTCTATCACTTCCCCACAAAGAACAGCAAAACATTTTCAGTCAGTTCTAGTAATTTCTGGAATATCCAGTTACATAAATGAGAAGTGAAATACATGGCTTCTTTTTGTTTTCCCTCCTACAAGAAGACCCTCAACAACTGAAAGCACAAAAAGTTCTTCCTCTACTGCCTTTTATCAGGAATTATAGGATATCTAGATGCTTCAGAGTAGTCCCATTCCCAAGAGTCCAGGTTTAAATGAAAACCAGACACAGAACTATTGACCTAGACCAGACAGCAGAGTTATGGTTCTCTCCAACAGTCAAAGATATAGCACAAAAATATAGTGAACTTCATCTATGTTTTATTTTGGAAGCATTGCATTTCTAGGGACCTTTTGATGTTTGATGTCATGTTTTTTGCTTTACCAAACTCACAGCCCTCATTCATCTCATGTCATCTCGTATCTTTTATCACGATTTCATCAGAAAATATGAGATATGTTTCCATGTGGGTTTTATTGCTGTCAAAACAGTTAAGTTGGTCCCAGATTAGTTCCATTCTGTGCTGTGTGACTGTGAGAAAGCATTTTTCATCTGACATTTTCCTTGCTGGTTTTAGTGTTAACAATGTTCCACTGAAGGAGTATTTACATAACAGTATTCATCATCCTTGAAATGCATCAGTCTCTATGCCTGTCTGCACTTTGTGCCAGCCCAACAGCTTTGGTTTGTTATAGTGTTTGTCTTAGTGGGAAGTGTCAGCTTGGAGCCAGGCTCTCCTGTTACTCTTCAGTTTGTATTCTTCATTGTTGGCATTCGTTTATTTTCTATATTGATTTTTAATCAAGGATAAATTAAATCAGTCTGTCATTCTGTTCCACAGCAAGATTTCTCAAACCCTAAAATGTTACTGTTCTTAATTATTGTTTAGATACAGCTAATTACACTGTACCATCAAAACATAAAAACCTTTCTAAGCCATTCGTATTTTCTAATTCTCCCATCAGAACAAACTAATATGGGACTGGGACAGTTAGCATAGTATGACAAGAATTTGTGGTGTATTGCCTTCCACTTTGGTGTGGATTTTTTTCACATATCTGGGGAAATACGTACAATTACCATTTTCATGCCTGAAAATTTCACTACATGATGTCAAAGGTAAGCAAGAGCGAAGGTAAAATTCATGGAAGCTGCCGATAATGAGAATCACGCTCTAGTATCCTGGACTGGTGTTTATTTTGTAAATGCAACAATGTGTGGGCTGATAGAGAGCAGCTGCGTGAGTGCTTGGTACACTTATGTCACTGGATATTTCACTTCAGAAGCTAGAGTGGAATTTGTGGATTTCAGAAAATGAATATGATATTGCAAAAATATTCTTAATGGAGTTTGTGCTTTGTAGAATGCCTATAAGCAGCAGCAAAGAAACTAAGGGAAGAATGGTTTAAAATAAATAGGAATCAAATGCAAATTGTTTCTAAATGAATTTGACAGGAAGAAATATGATAGACTGTGATACGATATGACCTTAAAATAATGTGATGGATTTCTTCTGCATGAAGGGCCAAGAGAAACAAGAACAAGTATCTCAAAGGATACATTTTTACAGGGACTAGTCAAGCAAAATCACTACAGATAATGAGATTATAATGGGACTTTGAACAGAGACTTTGAGTCATAATGTTGTATCATATGGATTTAGATATGTTGAACATAATCTGCAGTGCTCATCCGGGTATTGAGAAGTATAAAATTAGATCCCAAGATGCCCTACTTTAGCCAGACAACAGTGCTGCCATGATAGATAATACAGCAAAGTAAAATGTGCACTTACGTCAGGGAATGACAAAAGAAACGTTCAACTCATTTTATTCCAAGTAAGACAAAGTGCCAGACTCAATAAATAGGGAATAATGACAGTACAAGTCACGCACAAGACCTGCCTGGCGAATCATCTTGCATATAGATGTCAACAGAGGGATTATGCTTCAAATCTGCTTTTTTCCTCACTTTTCTGGCCAGGGAGGGAAGTTCCCTGGAATATGCAGTGTTCCAGTAACCACTGGCCCTTGAGCCCTCAGAAATCACTGACAACTGATGTATGTTAAGAGGTCCCTCTAAATTGGAGCTGGGACCAAGAAAAGGAAAAGTAATTGGTTGCTGATTGCTAACATTTTTTTTTTTCTTTTCTCAGTGAAGGACAGTCAGGAAGGAGTAAGGGACAAAGAGCAATGAGCTACCCAGTACTCAGAGAGAGACAGGCAAGCTCCTTGCTCAGTTTTCAGTAGGGCTACCAGCTTCAAAAAGGGAAATGGAGGCACTCAAGGAGCAGTGGTCAGCGAGGCAGTTGCTGAAGATGGGACAACAGTCACTTGCTGAGTTGATTTGTGAGGCTTTAATGCCAGTCTCTCCTCCATTATAATGAGCTTATTAAAAAATTTCTATGCTGCTCCCCAGACTGTAGATTCTGCACCATTAGTTTATCAGGAAGTCAGTAAGAATGTAATTAAAAATTAATCAAATAAAAATTTCATTACCAAAAATTAAAGCTGCAGCATGTGCAAGAGAAGTAATACTCAGCGTTGCTTGAGTCTTGTTCTCTAGCTACAGATGTGTCATTATATTTCTAAATTAGACACTTTTTATAATAAAAGAGTTTCCATGGAGGCACTAGAATAAATCACCAGGTGTATGAGCACATAGCTAAGATGTGGCGTTTCATTTGCAACAGCTCTATAAATTGCTGCTTCAATAAATAGTAAGTATGAAGTTATTTACCTTTTCTTGCTGAGTCTGTGGGATGTGAGGTAATATATGTCAAGGACACATGGAACAACTGCCAGCAGCTCTGAGACCTGCAGTACACAGCTAAAGAAAAATGAAGACATTACATGTGGGAACTTTGGACAGCTGAGACCTATATTAAGAACCTAGTCTTCAGCTCCAGCTACCAACACTTCTCCAGAAGGCTACCATGTAACCAAGAGCTAACATGGATTGAAAACAAAAAATACCTCCTCAGGGAGGTGATATTATTTCAGTGACTACACTGACCTCTGCAGAGCAGGTTTAGAAACTTCCTTGGCACTCCGCAGTTTACTGATAGATGAACTATAAGAAATGGAAAAATCTATTCAGCAAGTACCATGTGAGAGAGAATGCCAACCACAAAACAGAAATGCAGATAATTTCTGTTAAGATCATTGTGATTCAGAAACACTTCCTCACTTTCCAAAAAGCCTTGTGAATCTGATAAATCATGCTTAATAATCTGGAGATTACAGGTAATCCCAGAGGAATAGTTAAACACTAAAAAGCACAGATGTGTGCATTTTTACTAAACTGACCATAATTCTCCATTTTGAACTCAAGATCTGATCTCATCTTTATTTATCACCTTGAATTATTTGATTTTATGCCTTTTTGCATGGTTGGGGAGTTTAGACATTCTAAACTCTTTTTTTTAACTGTCATTTCTGCTTTCCTTTAAAATAGAGTAATTAGCAACAGGAAAATTAACACATTTTAATCATCCCAATGTTTGCCTGAAGGAGACAGTAAAGTTGTTTGAGAGACAACATATCTGTGCATATAGCTTTTTTACAACTGTCGAATTCTTGGTGATATTTATCACTGTAAGTCATTTTTTTTTACATTTTACAAATTATACCTTTATGAGTAGGTAAGATGGCACTGTCCCTTTTAATTTCACAGGAACAGTTGCTTTAGGTCTGAAGCTGGTGACTAACTATTGCTTTCTGTATTGTTTTCTTTTACAGCTGTTAGGAAAACAAAGGTATAATAGCATTTTTCTCCTTGATGTGGTGGTGTCTCATCCAACTTCACATATGTTAAGACTGTAATTTTTTTCCTCAGAAAGAATTTTGAAACTTATAAAAGTTTCTAAAATATTTGGGCAAAGAATCTTTTTGGTAATACCATTTTAATTATATTAATAGGCAATATGATGATTTATGTGCAAATACAGAACCTTTGTAGGAACTCTCGCTAACAGTTTTTTTTGGTCTAAAAGTCTACATATTTAGATATCTGGGATGTATTTTGACATCTATCTATATGTGCAGATATAATTATGACACAGTTGTTATCTGCTTCCTTGCTGACAATGTTCAGTGTTAGAATGTATAAACTATTTTCAATTAGGAGTCACAGAATATGGAAAATACGAAGGTATTTCACAGGTATTTTGGAACTGGTCCTTTAAACACTTTTTTTTTTACAGAGATACACACATGCTTTTGCTCAGAAGATGCACACGCAAATGTAACTGAGGGAAAGGTGAGAAGATAACTTACATTGTCTATTTGCACTCGGTGGAAATAATTCCTCAAATGCAATGGTTCTGTTGTAGAATCTAGTCCTCAGTTGTTCCTCAGAGAAAAAGAATGAATCCTATTCATCTGTGAAAAATGAGGTTATGGAAATATGGGTGAAAGCAAGTGATGCAGAATGGACAAGCCGGGTCAGGAGGATAGCAGAAGCTACTGAAGAAATGTGTCTGTTAACCAAGGACAGATGAGGGGGAGCTGGAATGTGATCTGAGCCTGAATCGACCAAACTCAGAGGGAGTTCAGAAGAAGAAAAGTATAAATCAGAAACCAGGAATGGAAAACAACCAGAAAACACATAATATTGAGAACAAAAGTTCGGAAAATAGTGCACAAGACAAAGAAGTAGTACTCGACTGCCAAGGTGTGTTTGCATTAGTATTTTTGTTTGTGTCAAGAGTATAGTGTTAAAGGAAATCTCCCAATCCCCATTTATCAAACTTTCCTCACAAATTAAACTTTTGTGTGCATTATAAGTGATCTCAGAACAGATGAGCTGGATTCCTTTTGCATGAAGGTATATACTGAAAGATATGATCTAGGAGTGCACCCCATGCCTCCAAGCAAGCCAGTGAGATTTGTGGATGCAAACCATTCTCTGACACTTCCCCACAGCCCTGGCACCAGTCCTTGTCCCTCTTGTATCTAACAGGCTAACAATTTAGCAATACAGCCTTTGGGTATAAAATGATAGTTTTTCCACCACATCAAGGCTAATTCACCTTGCTGTCTAAGTTCAGTTCATGGCACAGTGCCTTTGAATTCAGTACCAAAATTCATCCTAAAGTGACATGTCCCAAAACCACTTACAAAACACATACTAATTTTCAAATTCTGATCAATGCAATGAAAATGGGAAAGGACAGGTCCCACCATTGACTTTGCACAGCAGGTTATACTGGATATTTTTTTTCCTTTAAAGAAAGCAGGCGTGCATTTAATACTAAATCTTATTCTGCTCTTGCTGGTTTAAGGATTCAGCAGTGCACTGAAATTTACTTGGTGTCCACTTCAGAACATTAAATTTTTTGGGAAATATTTTAGTGGGAAAATATGCACCCTTTGTATTATGCTATAAGTTCCTAACACTGAAATAAGTGGCAGCTACCTGTGGATGTTGGGAATGGACATATGCAAAAATATTTTTTTTAAAGCTTCATAGCTTTAAAGGGTTTTTATTTTTTGAATGCTTTATTTATTTTAATCCTTTTGCATTAACAAATCTAGACACTGCCCAATATAATTTGGTAATTATTTTCATTACAATATCTAAGGGGAATGAATTATGAGTTCAGTGTTAGATTGCATGGTTCTTCCCTGCTCACATCTTCTAAGTAAATATTACAGCAACAGACAACAGATTTGTTGCTCCACTGTGCAAAAGAAACATGTTTTATGGTTTATTTTTTGCGCCAGACATAGTGAAGAGTTTCATGTCAAAGCTGGGCTTTTAATTATTTTAGTCTTGGATATTCCAGTTACAAACCCCTGTGTTAACTAAGAAAGGGACACAGAACAATAAATACTGTCCATACATTCATGACAATTCTGATGTCAGATCCAATGAGAGAACTCCTAGGACATCTCATCACGTACTGCAAAGCCCAAACTCCAAGTTCTTCTCAGTTTAAAGGCATGTAGGAACATACCTCTTTCAATCCATAAGTTAACTTGCAATAGCCTCTTTTTGCAAAAACAAGACAAACAAAAAAAACCAACCCAAAATATTTACATATTTATGAAAGACAAAACTGTAGAAGGCATCCTACTCTTGGAGAAAACAAAACTTGCACCTAATACTGAATCTGATCCACATCACATCTGGTAACCACTAGTCTAAAGACAGGCCTTCTATGTTCTTCAGAAGTACAAATTAACAGAACCGTTTTTAAAAATAGGTTCTCCACGTTGAGTAAAATAGAGATTAAGTTTTATTAAATACAAAGTTTTTGAAGATGGTACTTTAAATCTAATTTAATTTCTCTTTTCCTCTTTTTTATCTCCTGAATAATCATTAGCTTAGTCTGTTAAAGGCTCTCAAGACTTCCTATGCATACGAAATCTTTAGAATAAATAATTTGTATAAAATCATCCATTAGTCTAAAGAATCAAAGTAAAACAGATATTTTACTGGAGTTAACATGTTTTATACTCTTAGTGAAATTGCATGTATTAAAAACCCCCCCAAAATCCATTGACTTTTGATAAAAAAAGGAATTTTAGCCTAAAGTAATACAGCTGCATTGAGGTTTTAATGCAGTTGTGAATCAGGGAGTCAGAACATCAAATTACCTTGATTAAGCAAAATGTCCTACGTATCATCGTAGCAAATCTATCTCTCCATTTAAAATTTTAGGATTAGAGAGGTTAAAATTGCAATTTGCATAAAGTAATTCAATTCTCAAACCTGAGGAAAATATTTTCTTGTCTTTATTGAACAGTTGAATTATGTAAGCCTGCTCTTTATTTCATTTTGAATATCTGAATCTCCCATTCATGCATAAAATTGTTTATTGCAACATCTTAATCAGAATAATTTTCTCAAAAATGATTTTGAGATATATGTAATAAAATAATTAGATATAGCAATCAAAAAGAAGTCAAAATAAGAACTGAGCAAGGTGGTTAGTAAAAGTGAAAAATACTTGATGGCTTTAATCATGAACAGTGAAAAGTGTGAAGTACTGTAATACCTCACATAAAAGGTGAAGTCATGAAAATTATTCTATATTAGCAAAGTTTCTGCTGTGGAGGTATTTTATTTTCTGAAGTTCTTTGAATGTTTCTGGTATGTCTTATTTGTAGCCCCCATGAATACATTAGCCACAGTAAAATAAGAAAAATATTTATATTGCATCTGTATGTATTAAAATCACCCTCTAATAAAAAGGTAATACTTAGTTAATTGAAATAAAAGCAAACCTATTTAGTTATTGTAAGACATTCCAAGAAAATCAGGACTTCTGTATCTGGATGTCAACATAGTTGTTAGGTCTGCTTTTCATAATACAATGCCCTATCACAATAAGATAAGCTGAAATTATTAAAGCTGCTTATATTTTAATCATTATGAAGGGGAAGCAGATAATAACATTGTTTTAAAAGGAAGCAGTGAAACCAGTCCTTGTGAACTGAAGGTGAAGTTTACAAACATGAAGTGGAAAAGCATTCTCAGTAGATGTTCAGAAATGTATGTTTCCATAAACAAAATGCTTTTGTTGATGTGGAAACATTTGGAAAACACTGATATTCTTTAATTCTCTCTCTTTATTAATAGCTTTTTCCATAGCACTTAATACCAACAAATCAGATGATCTGCACACTCAAATAGCTTATATTTAAATACATCAGAGCAGAGTGATTTGCAGATATAAGAAATAAAGTATCAGTATGACAGTCTTAGTGGTTTAGGAAATTGCCTCTTACTGACTGCTTCCTATTTTGTAAATGAACAAGATCATTGCACCAGTCAAGTGGAATTCCTTCTTCCTGTTCAGCTGCTCAGACTGGGAATAAGGAGGAAAATTAAAAGCCTTCAGCACCTCGGGACTGCTGCATCCTGGTTCAGCTGCAGCCATCCTTCAAGCTATCCACACCTGTGAATGAAGAAATAGTTTTCTGATTTCTGTTCTTTGTACCCTACTAATACCTACCCTAAGAATAAAGAATAAAGGACAGAGAATGGAGAGCATCACTGCAGTTCTGTCACCCTTCAGTCATTTACCTATCAAGAAGAAAAGGAAGAACGGAAAGATGTAAAAGGAGAGTGAATCCCAGGGAGAAGAGGCTACTATGGAGGAAGTAGGAGCAGACCAGATATGGCACTGTGCTTGGAGAAAGAGATGCTGGAGCAGAAAAGATGAAGGGCTGTGGTCTAGAGATTGTAGAGACAGATAAAACTGATGGAGAAATTGAGAGGGAAGATTGACTTGGTGTTTAGGTGAAGAATTAATTTTCAGTAATGAAAATTTAATTGCTAATGTAGATGTTCAATTTTTTTCAGACAACTGTAGGCACTAGGCACAAAAATTTATGTACTTTCAGAAGGTTAAAAAAATCATATTTATGCCCATCTCTGATTGGAACAGTGAGTTGCACAATTAAAGTTTGGAGGCTTTAAGACATAAGTGTATGCAGAGTGGGACAAGAACCACACCAACATCGTTTCATGGCATTACCCATGTAGCAGTTTTCCTTGGCATCAAGCAAAAAGAGTGATCCAGCAACACACAGACTTCATCTAGCAGACAAATCTGAGTGTGTATGGTCTTCAGAAGAACAGGCTGGACAGGCCGGTAGCCTTTCTCTATGATTTTCATACTCAGTGAATCAGTTTTCTAGTGGCCTGTTTCACCAACAGTAACTGAAATGACCACAAGGACTTTTAGGACAGGAATTGGAAATGGAAGCTACAGTCATGGACTGCCTGTATCAAGTATCTCTGAAGCAGCATTCTGTGAGCTCGGTATTTGTGCTGAGATTTCACAATGAATAAGAAACTACTGTTGGGGCAGGGGGTAAAAATACACAATAGCTATGATGTAAAAACTCAGAATAGATGAAAGCAGGACTTATATTTAAAGGGGTGGCATAATGCCCATGCATAACAATGCAGAAGAACGAAATATAGTGTATCAGAGAGAGCATGAGGGAGATAACTATTAGAAAATATTATACACAACTAGGATAAGAACAGAAGACTAGAAATAAATAAAATAGTCACAGATAAACAATGGGCTGAAAAAAGTTCTTGTATTCTTTCTCTTGTGTTTAGGTGCCTGTTGGAGAAGTATGCAGTGTGTAATCTCTGTGTTAATAAATCTAAGTAATGTGTACATAATAGCTATAGCAGTAATGGGCAGTAGAGGCTGGTGAAATGGAGATATTGTAAAAAGGCACAAATGTAATAATATTGTGCAAAATGCATGCATTCCCTCATTATGAATTATATAGTGGTGTCAGTTCTGGCATTTTCTAGACCATACAGGCTGTTTTGATTCTTTCTTATCTCTTCTGGTAACATGTGGGCTGTAGTGGCATATGAATCAGGTTGGTGAGTCCACAACTGCACAATATGAGTTTTCCGTGGAAAAGGTGAGTGACTGCAACCAGAAGATGAAAAAGTAATTTTTGTTCATTCTAGAAAATAAGGTACTGTGTTCTCTTCAGAGCTTTTCTTCTAAAGAAAGAATACCTATATATATCTCTATACAGAAGAATACCTTAATGGGTCTTCATCATCACAGTCCACTTTTTTCTCAAGCTGTAGAACATTATAATATCTTCTCTGTTATCCACTACTGAAAGCCAGCTATTCCAGCACACACTGTGATTAATAGATTCAGGATTCCCATTACAAATACTTTTTTTTTTTTTCCTTTCTGATACTTAATTAAGGAGTGTTTAGGTGGAAGAGGAGATATCTAGTTCCTGCTTCCTGTACTGTATTTCATTTTGTCACTCTTCTGAAAAACAAAAACAAAACCAAAAACAAACAAACAAACAAACAAAACCCCAAAAAACAAACCCAAGATGTAAGATTCCTGTTTTGCAAAGTGCTTCACCCACTATGCTATGCTATGTAATTAACTGTATTACCCTTCTTCCTTCTCTTCCATGCACCCACATGGAGGTATGCATTTTAGCCTGAGCCTGGGGGGAGCCAGATAGAGTCTGAATGTAGACTTAGGAATACATCCAGGGGCAGTTTGGACATAGCGTATGTGGTTTGTTTTGCTCTGGCTTGCTCAGGTTCTCCTTGCCCCAGTGCCGGGCCATGATCTGCAAGGAGCAAAAGTAATCCTTTCCTCTCTCAACCATTTCTGGGGGAAGAATTCATTGACTTGTACACCTGCAATTACAGCTTTCATTTCTGTTTACCTGGACAAGCGTTCTCAAGCAGTAGAAGGTCTAATAGATGTCTGAATAAGGAAATACTATACGAGAGAGAAAGGACTGAATGAAGAATAACAGCCTCAAATATGAAGAGGAACCTTATGCTATGAAGATATTCCATTAACCCTGTGGTGGTCTGTCAAGGGTTTTCTTCACCACAATCTGTAGTTGAGAAAACTCTCCCCTAGCTCCCTAAGAGGATGAAAGCCATAATTCCTTAAATTGGACTACTTAGAAAATATATTCTCTCCCTGCTCCTTCTTTTTATGTTACATTTAAATATGTACTTCAGACTTAGAGTTAACTAACATGAAAAGACTGCAAGCATTCACATCCAAATTTATTTCTGAAGACCATTAAGTGTTGTGGAAAGCTAGTTGGTTCAGCTATCGTAACAGCTTTGCCTATACAATGTCAAATGAGAAAAAAACATTTAGACATAAAGCCTGCAAGTGTTAGGTGCGGATTTGTGACTTTGGAAAGCATTATGTGTTCCTCTGCAAAGTTTTGATTCCACTAGTTCTTAATCACAGATGTGCATATTGGTCTAAATCTCATCCCTCTAAGAGCAATAGCAACATTTCCACTGA
>NW_010110148.1:27892-30566 GCF_000699245.1 Pterocles gutturalis | reverse complement strand
TGCTGAACCAAGAACTCAACTGATGCTCTATTAAAAGTAAGACAAATGTGTAGCAGTTGCTTTTCCCTTTGTAAACTGAGGTCTTTTCTGTGTGTTTTTCCTATCCGTTAGAAGCTGAAAATAATAATTGCTGGTGCCATATTCATATTACATTTGAATTTTAGCTTATTCATAGTAAGAAAGTTACCATTAAGACAGCATTTATCATGTATTTACAGGATTTAGTTGCATCTGTCTAAAAACATTCAGCAGTCAAATTTTTTAATTAAAAACATCACAAGAGTGGCACTCACATACTAAGTCTCCAATTTTAAGTCAAATAATAGTTTGAGTCATAATTTGTCACCGAATATTGGGAATAATGTTGATTATTATAAAACAAATACCCATTTTTTATGAGCACCTTGAATAAAGTACTATAGAAATGTCACATTCAGAAAATAAAATGAAGCACCTGGAAAAGTTTTCTTTTTCAAAGAGCTGTTCAGATTACTTCACTGACATCAAGGAATAATTTATTTCAGTGTTAGCAAACCTTATTTATTTGGTTAATTCATCAAAGATTTCCTAATTATATAGAAAGGATTTCCTATTTATACAGGAAATCTCTTGGATACATATTAATAACTCTGACTTCTTCTAATTCATAGTAAAATAAGGTGACTCACATGTGAGGGAAATAACAAAGATTACAAGATTAGACAAAATACAAATTAAATGTAACTTGAGATTTTAATATATGCCTATCTCTGTCAGTGTGTACATTTCATTATTTAGATTCAATTCACATACAAATAACATATAATTGCCTGTAAGATTTTCCTACTCTATTTAAAATAAAAAAATGAGGGAGGGGGAATGATAAAATGACTGAATTTTTATTATACTAGAAATTTTTCACTGAACTGTAATCATATTGAAATTTTCAGTATATTTTCCAGAAATAAAACAATAAAACTTACTTATCTTTGAAAAATATGAAACCAGAGTGGCTTTGATTTTTTATACTTTATAAAATCATCTTTATATTTTTTAAACATCATAAGGCATAAAGAAGGCCAAGATAAATGAACTAAAAATTTACTCAATTTACCCTGTGGATTGTACAGAATCAGTAAATCCTTCTCATTTGACCCAAAGAATTGAGCAACATAAATAAAAGATTAAAATGTTTTCCCAAAGAAACACACAGACACACATAACATGATATAAACAAACCCACTACACACAAGCGCACTTAAACGTTTCAATACAACTCACAAAGGAATAAAGTGAAAAAGACATGCAGTAGTTGGTGTATCTCACCAAACTGTAGTTCAAAAATAAATTTAAGCTTTAAAATGGACAAAAGAAGAAAAATCACATATGAAATGCTATTAATCTGAGAGTTGCATGTTTGCTTCAAAGTGAGCAAGATGAGATTTTTTTTAATTAAAAACTGCAATAATAAATGTCAATGACACAAGAATTTGAGTGTTTCCTATGTGACACAGGTGACATGTCTAGAAAAATAATTGCCGTCGTTAACTACTTTTTCACTTGATGCTTTAATATAGAAGCAGAACAAAAGGAGCAAAGAAAATCCAGTTTGTGCAAGCAAGAGCAACAGTACCGATTCTAACAGAGATATTGAAAATAAATAAGACACTCCATTGAATTGAACAGAGCTTTGACTATTTACAACAGATGAACATTTGTACACAGCAGATCTCGCGTGTATGTTTTTACGGCAGATATCTTTGTTGTTGTTATCTACTTACTGTTAACGAAGATAACCATCTAAAGAACCTGAAGGTGCACAGGTCCATGGGGCCTGGTGAGATACATCCACGGGTCCTGAGCAAACTGGCAGATGACATTGCCAAACCACTATCCATCATATTTGAGAAGCTGTGGCACTCCTGCAGACTGGAAAAGGGGAATCATAAGCCCCACTTTTAAAAAAAGGAAATAAGGAAGACCTAGAAAACTACAGGCCGGTTAGTCTGGCAAGATCATGGAGAAAATCCTCCTGGAATCTATGCTAAGGCACATGGAAAACAAGCAAGTGATTGGTGACAACCAAAACAGCTTTACCATGGGAAAATCATGCCTGATGAATTTGGTGGCCTTCTATGACAGGGCCACAGCGCTGGTGGATAAAGGAAGGGCAACTGACATCATCTGTCTGGACTTGTGAAAAGTCTTTGACACAGTCCCACATGACATCCTTGTCTCTAAGTCGGAGAGACATGGATTTGACAGAAGGACCACTTGCTGGATAAGGAAAGGGCTAGAGGGTCACACTCAAAGAGTTGTGGTCAATGGCTCAATGTCCAAGTGGAGACCGGTGACAAGTGGTGTTCCACAGGGGTCGGTACTGGGACCGGTCTTGTTTAACATCTTTGTTGGAGACATGGACAGTGGACTTGCCTCAGCAAGCTTGCTGATGACACCAAGCTGTGTGGTGTGGTGGACACGCTGGAGGGAAGGGATGCCATCCAGAGGGACCTTGACAGGCTTGAGAGGTGGACCAATGCAAATCTCATGAAATTTAACAAGGCCAAGTGCAAGCTCTTGCACATGGTCGAGGAAGTCCCAAGCACAAATACTGGCTGAGTGGAGAATGGATAGAGAGCAGCCCTGAGGAGAAGGACTTGGGGGTATTGGTGGATGAGAAGCTGAACATGAGCCG
>NW_010110148.1:14615-27394 GCF_000699245.1 Pterocles gutturalis | reverse complement strand
CCTGTCCATGGCAGGGGGGTTGGAACTTGATGATCTTTAAGGTCCTTTCCAACCCTAGCCATTCTATGATTCTATGATAATAGAATTGATTGTACTCTGTGCTTTGAAAGCAGTATAAACAAATGATTGGAAATGCTAGATCTCATAGTACTGCAATTCTCAGGTCAGTTTTTACCCCTGTATCTTCACTGCCACTGTATTTGTCTTAATTTGAAGATGATTTGGGATACTTGAGACAGATTTAGCTAGGCTGCTTTCCAACAAATGTGTAGTTAATTGATGCATGTTAATCTATAAATGTAACATGAAACTCAGTTGACAACTTGCATAACTTTAGACAAAGATTTATTTTTTTCTTCCTTTTTTTTTTTCTTTCCATGGTATAGTCAGCCTGACAGCCTGACCAGACATAACGGCTATATTTGCCACATGTTTTTCTTTTCAGTTTAGCAGCAGTTCTGATATTACCTTGTGTCTCCACTTTTTTGTTACCTTTTCACTTTTCCATGGCTATGCCTCTTTACTGTGATTGGCACCATGTATAATATAGTATTGTTCTGTGGGAGTTTTTGTTTCTTTGTTTGTTGTTTTGGTCTTTTTTTGTTGGTTTTTGGTTTCTTTTTTTTTTTTTTTTTTTTCCTTAAGGGGGCTATTTCCCATTTTGCTATTTTAGTGTTATTTCAGCAAGTTTTCAGTGAATTTTCACTCTTTAAATCAACTACTGTCATTAGTAAAACACATCATTTCTTCCCTGAGCTCTTTAATTGCTTTGGTGTTTGCCTTCAAATTCAGTTGCCAGCAAAATACAGAATCACAGCAGGAAACAAAACTTGGTCATGATTTTTATCATATCAAGCTATAAGAAAAAGTGGTAAACACTGATAAATAACCATCCATTCTCCAAGCGACCTGGTTTGACAGTGGAAGGAGATGAAATATTTGTGGCTGAATGAACGTAATTGCTCTACTTGTTCTCCAGTCCTTCTCCACATCTGCATTTCAGGTCTTGAACCTACTGTTACTGACAATCCGCAAAGCAGAAAACTGTTCTCTGATAAAATACTCATATTCCATTCTCTAGGGAAGAGTATACTCTTTGCTGAAGACTGTTACTGTGGACTTCACAGAATCACAGGATCATAGAACGGTTGAGGTTAATTTGACTTGGTTAAAGTGGAACTTTCTTTTTTTCTGTTAAATCCAAAGCTTCACAGAAACATTTCCCCTCTCCCATCTCTAGCAAGAAGTTTTTCCTTAGAAATAAAACAGAATAAATTCCCATATGGGACCTACAGGTGTTTTGAAAATATCAGCTCTCCTGGATTTCTTGATTGTTTTGAAAGGAGAAAGACATCTCCCTGCCTTGCCTCCGGGGTCTTTGTGCCTTTCGGCTTTCTTTACCCACACTTTTACTTCATCTTCCCCAGAAGGGAAGAGACAAAACTACTTTAGTTCCTACTGCTAAATAACTCTGTTTCTACACTGTACCTTGACACAGACACTACCTATGGCTGAGTGGAAAGAACAGCACACAGAGAAAGAAGAACAACATAATTTCAGTGTATCCTCCTTGATTTGTATCCTTCACCTTTCTCAGTCCTGTACTACAGGATTTTTCAAGATTCAGTCCATTGCTTTTAAGAGGATCTATCCCTTTTCTCTCCAGAGCTTATTTTGCAGTCTCTGAAGAAAACTGAGAACCTTTCTCTCAAAGAGCTTTTCAAGAACCTGAACAAATGAAGTCTGTACACAGTTACACTGCTGCTGATTTTCACTACAGCCAGGTTCATTGTCAGATTGAATTTGGGAAAGCAATGCCTTAACCCATAGTTCTCAAATTTTGGCCTGTGCTTTTCCCTTAAGAATTTTCCTTGACTTCTTTTTATGTCACTACTAGAATCTACTACAAGTCAGAGATCTATTAGCTCTAATTCCTAGCAGGGAATGGAATTTTCTTGGACCATTAAAACTTGTAATTTAAGATAAGGCCATGAATCAAGTAAAGCCATGCAATCTAACCTGAACATCATGATATTAAACTGTATAATTTTGTAATCCCAAAAAACCACATGGTTAGTTGTCCTTATTAAAATAAAAAATAAAGCTACAATAACTGAGAAAGAAGCAAATGAAAAGATTACTGTATCAACTGCATTCTTTTATTTTTTCCCCCAAATAATTCAAATTAACATTACCATCGTCTACATGCTTCTGGCCTCACATGCCGTGTTACATTAATGAAATTTGCTAAATTGATTCAATGCCCTGACAACAACAGCTTGGCAGATCAGCTGGGATGGTAATAATAAGAACAGCAACAACAGCTTCCTGTCTTTAACTAACTGTTGCTATTAATCCTGTGAGTCATCATTCCTCATATTTGAACAGGACAAAAGACCTTCCCAACCTTAATGTCATCGTATAACCAAAGATGAAAAACAAAATTTTAGATAAGGGGAAAGTGTTATTTTATTTTTATTTCCATCGCCATGCCCCTCAGCTCCTTAAATTTTGTAAAGAAGATCTTAAGTCAACTTTTTATGTCAGACTTCCATGTCTATAAGTGATGTTAGTTTACGTCGATGAAAATAATGCCTGAGTAGTCTCAACCAGCTCTATAATCTATCACTTGTTAATATTGCAAAAAAAAAGTTAAAATATGTAAAAAGAGATAAATACTTTTGGAAGTATATTGATGTTACAGGTCTGTAACTGAAACATTTGATTAATTTTACAGGTGTTATAAACCATCTATACATTTATCTCAGAAATCGTTATTTTTTAATCTTGATATTTGTTGTTCTCTATAAATAATGTCAGAGGTTAAAACAAACAGCTTTCATGATTTGAAAATGCAAACTGTATCTGTGTTTTACATATAATCTGAATTAAAGTTGTGAATTTAAATAGACTGGACATGAACCTTGCTACTGTGGAACTAGGTAGCGATGGCCCTAGAATTTTAATATGCATTCACAGAATATCCTTTAACTATATGACCATATGAGATACTGTTACGAAATTGTACATAAATGGAGCAATTAGAAGGATTTTGCTCTCTTGCTGTTTATTGCAGTCTTCAAATGAGAAGAAACAAGTAGTCCCAATGTTTTAGCTTTTGTCAAAATATTCTTGTTGTTTCTTAATCTGTTTTTCTCTGTTTTAAAGATTTGACAGCTAAAGCAACACTAAGATAAGGACAATTCTCAATAATATTACCAAACTTCTTGTTTCTATCTTTTTCATGAGGAAAAAAAAAATTAAAAGGAGAGGGACCTTCATTCATTGTAAGGAGAAAATATTATCCCATTATTCTGCTAACAAAACTATTTATAAGGAGTGTCCTATATGCAAAACATCAAAATATTCAGGAGAAAATTAAAACAAACATAATTTTCATGGTTTAACCCCAGCCAGCAATAAGCATCACACAGCTGCTTGCACATTCCTCCACACTGGGACTGGGGAGAGAATCAGAAGGGTAAAAGTAAGAAAACTCATGAGTTGGGATAAAGACAGTTTAATAAGTAAAACAAAAGCCACACACACAAGCAAAGCACAAGGAATTAATTCACCACTTCCCATGGGCAGGCAGGTGTTCAGCCATCACCAGGAAAGCAGGGCTTCATCCCACCTAACGGTTACTTGGGAAGACAAACACCATCACTCCAAATGTCCCCCCTTCCTTCTTCTTCCCCCATTTTTATACACTGAGCATGATGTCATATGGTATGGAATATCACTTTGGTTAGTTGGGGTCAGCTGTCCCAGCTGTGTCCCCTCCCAACATCTTGTGCACCCCCAGCCTACTCGCCAGTGGGGTGGTGTGAGAAGCAGAAAAGGCCTCAAATCTGTGCAGGCATGGCTCAGCAGTAGCTAGAACATCCCTGTGTTATCAACACTGCTTCCAGCACAAATCCAAAATATAACCCCATACTAGTTACTATGAAGAAAATTAACTCGACCCAGCCAAATCCACCACAATCATCTCAGTAGAAGCCTCTAAGGAATCCATCCTGCATTATTTCTCACAGAGTATTTACTAACATATTTTCAAACTGAACATCGTGTGGCTTGATCAATGGGACTTTATTCACTTCCCTTGGGAATTCAAAGTTTAACAATAGATCGTATAAGTAGGATATCTGTCTTAGTCATTTCCCTTGCACATAGTTACATTTCATCATTATACTCATCACTGCAGTTTCTCATAATTTGTCCTTCTTCAGTGATAAATACCTCTCTGTAGATGTCTGTGTTAAAGTATTTAATATGTTTCTGCAAAGCAAAACTGTCTTGTGTTGCTGCTGCTGAATTGTACCACTTTACATTGCAAGCTACTGGTATTATATAATATAAGCTCCAGTACTGTTGCTCTGCATAAAGAAATGAGAAGAAACATTACTGAAACAAATTAAGTAGATACCTTATACTGACTAAAGATACAAATCACTCAAACTATTGTTTTCTATTAAAAGGTGTCTTTGTGAGTGAGTCTGTAAGAATTAAAATTTTTTAAAGTGTTCTGAATAAAACAGATAAACACCTTCCCCCTCATTCATCTTCCCCTTCATCTCATTCCAGACTGGCTGATTTTCTTCCTAGTGTTGAAATGGAAAGATAGAAAGTAGAAAACAACAACTTCAAACTATGGGATTTAATTTTTATTTTGTTTTGTTTTGTTTTGCTATTTTGGAATCAACATTTAGCAACTGTTAACAGTATTTTAATATATTTTTATTGCGCAGAAGAACCAAAAAATACTAAAAGCATCAATTCAGTGCCACAAAGCATGCTTATGTAACACCCTAAAGTTGTATTTTTTAGTTACCTTTTTTTTTTTTTTTTTGGTCCTATTAAATATATACTTTCATAGCAAATTTCCTGAAGCAACAACTTGTTTTTTGTTTAATACTTAATCATGCTATGTATCATCCTTGTTACTAACCTTTGTGTAAGAAAAATATTTCTAGGATATCAGCTGCATGTTGAAAACATGCAACTTCTACTGAGGAAGTACTACTCTTAAGTTGTATTTACTTGACACTCATTTTTCCTATTTTTATCTTTCAGACTATCATGTATGCTAGGGATCAGTCTGTCATGTATCTCTAAAATGTGTCCAAAAATCGCTCTCCAATTTTGTCATGATTCATGCCTGCTATTTTTTCATGATATAAAGGTGATCAGGCATTGGATGAGCAATGCAAGGAAGCAACTGCCAATCTTTACAATCTGTTTCCACTCCAGCAAACCCTTCCTATTACATTTGTGTAGTCATGCTTGCAGGAACATTAATTTCTGTGCAACATTCTTTATCCTCCAGCAGACAGGTAGTAAGATGAAGTCAACACCTGAGAGTCAATAGCAACGTGACTATTAACCTTGAGAGGAGAGCACAGGGGAAACCCATGTCTTCAATAAAAATGCTGAACAACGTGCAAAAAACTGCTCTGTATGGATGAGATGAGTGTTCAGATGTACTGTGGGCAAGGATGATAACAAGCTGTTTTAAATCACTTTGTTTTATAAATGCAGGGAAAGGAGCCCTGGAATGGAGCTGTGACTTTTTGAATGCACTTTTGCCAAAATGAAACTGTTTGAAAACAGACATTTTCCTGGCAAATGTGCTTGTCTTACGCTGATTTCTTCTACTTCATCTTCCCATTCCCACAAACAAGTTCCCCTTTAAATTATATTTTAGGTTTTACATGCAGAAACCTGTCTAAGCTTCTACATTACTTTGTGACTATGGCAGGTCACACACCTACAGTTGGAACAGGGACAAAATGCAAAAAAAAGCCTGTATGAGGGAAGAAAATTTGATTTTACCACATTTTGGAGGAGAAAATGGGAGCAGTATTAGCTGGACTGGTTAAACACGGAAGAGACAGCTAGCAGTCAAGCAAGGGGAAAATCATGGCCAAACGGCAGCAGAATGTGTTCCCTCTAGTTCCCAGTGAAGAGCGCCAGAAAGCTGAGTTACATGCTCCCCTGGGGACAGCAAACAGCCATGCCTCCTTTTCTCACACTAAACGGGGATTCAGCAAAACGCCAGTTTATTTTCCAGCCATATGTGGTGTTCTCCATTCTGGGAGTGCGAAGGTTTCCGATGTATCTTGTCTTATGCACTCAAGCCTCATGGAGACAAAGATATATTAAGTTTTTTTTGAATGTTCAGGGAATAGAATCCAACCATGTATTTTTGTGATCTGCTATGTCAAGGCTACTGTTAACCATATTGCACGTTCTTCTGCACACATCTATTGAGAACAAGTGGTAAGTGGGAGAGAAATTCTCCTTGAGATTCAGACACGTAAATGTAGGTTCTTGTAATATCAAGGTCTACAGTATACTTCCAGTTGCATGTCTACACTGTTGTCTAGTCCACAGCCAGCTGAACTTACAGAACTAGTGTATTTATCCTAAAGCAGAAGCTTACAGTCAGCTGAGGAACATTTTCACCTTCAGTGATAGTATTGCCTACACCTGGGATTATAACAACACTTTACAGAGCTATCTTACCTGTAAATTTAGCTTCCAGCAGCCTGGCTCTGAGTCTCATCCCTGGTGTCCATCATGATGTGGAATCACACTCCCAGCAGCTCAGAACATCCCAAGTATTTCCAACATTTAAAGTAAATAGGAAGACATAGTGCTATCTTGGCAACATACCTTAAAATAAGTGAGATCTTATATTCTACTGCATCATGGAGGCAATCAATCTATATATTATTATTTTGTCTCCATTTAATTTGTCTTTTTTTTTAAATTCCCAATTGAAATATTTATTTATTCTAGTTTAATCCCTGTTTCACGTTGCTTTTCCTTTTAGTTCTGTTTCTTCATCTAATTAACAATTCATATCTCCTAATTTCTTTCCTGGATTAAAGCAATTCAGTCTTATTAGCACTTCAAAAATCAGAGTGAGAACTTTAAGCAGATTGCTTAATTATGTGAGTAGTTAATTTGCCATTACATAGAAATTCATTCATAGTAAGCAGTCTTTAACCTTTTAAAATTTCATATGAAGATTACAGTATGAAAGAGTTAAAAATCTTTTTTATTAATTGTTCTTACACTGTTTTGAAATGAGTTATAATAAGGAGTTAAAGTATTTTAGTACTTGTTTCTATCAAAGCTTTGCATAAAGCTAGCAATGTGCCACAAGTCCCTCAGTATTGCTATCTATCAGAGTCGTAGCTTGAAATGAGAGAATCTCTATAAACTTGGCAGTATCTTTTTTATATCCACTGGGGAAAGCCTTGTCAAATGTCTACCCTAAATCTATATAGCAAATTACAGATAGTGTTTTGTCTTCTTTTAGAGTTTTTAGTTAGTAGTTGACTGATTTTAATTTTACAAGGAGATTGTGATAAGGTCCTGAGCATGCAGATACAAGGTCTCTGTTCTTTAATCTTTTAAAGGAGTAATACATGAGTGCTGTTACTAAGCAAAAATTGTCAAATGTGACTTTAAGTTATAAAAAGGCTTTACTCCTGTAAATTAACCCATCCAGTCTGATGAAGAGTTGCAAGCCCTGATTTTTTCCTACACAAGCAACTTGGAGAGAGAGAGGAGAGGGAGACAATTCTAAGCTAGAACAAAATACTTAGTTCAGTTACAGTCCAAGATGTTTAAGGTATTTAAATTACAGGGCTACTTAGACTGTTGCTGTCTAAAGACCAGACTGTGGATGGATGTAGGTACATCCCACTGTAATCAATGGGAATAGTTCACTAAATATGTTTACATTGCCTGTCCAATGGCTCTGACTCACAGAAAAAGTGCTGTTCAAAATTCAGCTGCAGTACAAGTCACTATGTCTCCAGTTTATTGTCTCTTCTGCTGGGTTGTTCCACCTCTTGATAGCTGTATTACCTGTTCAGTTTTCTCTGAGACAGATCCTGAATGAGCACAGTTTATAGCCTGATGTATTAAGGCAAAATTTGTGCATGTTTCTTTTTAAAAAGGCAGGATGATTCAGTGATGTTTTCAGAAGCCAGCTATGTGATAAGGGCAGGAATCTCTGAGGGAAGGGATTACACTGGAAGAAGGACAAACTCCTTCTTCAAAGCAAGTCATCCTCACTAAGGATAAGGAAACAAAGCTGTACATCCCAACTTGATAAAGTAACCTAGTATGAAGAGTTTGAGTAATATACTCTTCTGCAAATTATTTATTTAAAAAAAAAATAAATCTGGAGGGACTGAAACTATTTCTGAACAGATTCAGTGAGGAAAGATATTTTATTTTAACTGAAGGTTTCATATAAATATTTTCAAATTGAAATATATATACTGATTTTTTTCAAACATCTTTTTACATTTTAAATCTTTCTAAAATAATAAAAAACATGTTTCTCTTTCCCCTTGTACAGGGAGGATTTTATCCAGGGCAAATGCTATGCTTTGTTTGACCTTTGATAGTTCTTCCAAAAATAACGAAGATATGTTTCTAATCATACCATTTTTTTCTCTTTTAAACCTAAGTAAAAAACTCAGTGCCACAACCAAATAATTGGTTTCTTGTACAGCTCTGCTTTGGATTCTAAATCCCATTGAGTTTCAATGAGTCTTTGTGTTTGATACTGTCCAACTGAAGTCAATGGGTGCAATCCCTTTATCCCTCATACACTTTGTAAATGCATGAGTCACACACCATGCAGCCAGGGAAGTGAGGCTATCAGCCAGAATCATCAGGACTGAAGCCAACACTGCTTTGTTGATCTGCTCATAGGAAGAGCCATAGAAGAATGCAAATCAGTCCTTGCCCTTTGCTGAAACGAAAAGCACTACTTAATGTTTCTAGATGCCTCAGTTGCAGACAAACATCCCCAAAATGCTGCTACATTCTAACTTCACAGACTATGTTTTATAATGACTGTAAAACCACTTCAGCGGGAGTTCTGATTTATTTCTTTTAGTATCTTTAGCAGCTAAAAAAATACTTCTCGTTCTATATGTATATGGCAGCTTTGATATACATATTTATATGATGCCTTCATTGGTTCCCCATTAGTTTAGAGATAACATTTAATAATTCTTGATAAATAAAACACACACACACAAAAATCACCCACCAATGTATTATGCTTGAAATTTATGACAGTACTTGACAGAACCTAATTATACTGACAGGTGCTATTACAGTGCTTTTCAAAGTATTACTGAAAACAAGTGGAATCATACCACAGCTGCTCATCTACTTCAAGATATATTCATCCTCTTGTGCACATAGAATACGTAGAGGACTTTTGAAAACAAAAAAAAAAACTTGACTGTAAAAATTATAGTGCTGCAGATAGTAATATTGTAGATGTAATTATCAATTAAAAAAAAAAAAAACAGCAATAAAACCCTATGAGCTCAAACTTGTGTAATCAAAAGGAATAATTTAACAGGAACATGGCCTGTTTGTACAAGGTTCAGTTTCCATGTACCAGCAAACCAACAAGGGAGGAACACTTCCTTATAATGAGCATCTCCATTGCCATGGACCATTTTCTCTGACTGTTAGATCAAAAATGAGCCTTTTACTGACAGAAGAGTATTATGTTCAGTGTTTAGAATCAATCCAGCTCTGAGCTGGATTAACTGGTCCACAGATTCTTTTGGGCAGACCACCAGAGCACAGAGGACAATGTATATAATGGAACTTTCCAAAATTATATCCTGTCTAGATGTATTCTCTTGTCTCTTCACACTTATGAACTACAAAAGGGAGGGCTTGAAGCCTGCTGGCAAGTTAACAAGTTCTTTGCCAAGTGTCATGACTGCCAAATAATGACGAGGTTACATGGGCATCTTGCTTTCACATTTAACATTACCTGTTTCTCAAAGCTAATTATTTATCCCTTACAGCTCTATAAAACTGCCAGATCACAAGCGCCTGTAATCAAATACTTCATTAATCCCTTTAAGCCAATTAAAGACAGAAAATTAAAGGACAAGTAAATAAAATTCTTTTTTGCTTGCATTTTAAGTCCAATTTTATACTTCTGATAGTGACACATACTAGAACCTGTGGTCAGCATTTTACAGGTAGACAAGAGGATGATGCCATCAGGACCTTAGTGCCAGCCTTCTGCTCTGCCTTCACAGAATAAGGAAAGTAGGATTAAATGAACTTTGGCTTGCAAATTGGCAAAGACAGTATATCATTCTTTACCATCTTCTTCTCTTAGACCCACTGAATCCCCCAAAGGGCTGAGAGGAGGATCACCATGTCTGACACTAGTGAGACAGCTAAAGACACTGCATGACAACCCTTCCTTGGGATAAGTAAATTAATATTGTCAGTGCTTATTTACATTAATTTCCCCCCTGCTCTTTGAAAACTTATTTTTGAGTAAGAGACATGTAGAAAAAGATTTTTAAAGATGTTCTGACAGCCTGGTTCCCACTAGAGAGATATTGAGAGAAATAAGAACCATATGCAAGCCCTGGAATAGTGCAACATCAACCTCATTTTGTCATGAACCTCTGTGGCAGAGTGGATGATTCTCTGAATGGGGACAAATTGACATCTTGTGTAGTGCCAAAATTAGAGGTTCTGTATGTTGTTGTAGAAACCAGATGAAAAAACCAGTGCAACATTAACCTCTTACTGAATAAAAAATCACACCAGTGCTAAGTAGTATTTTTTGCACAGAGCTCTAGCTTGATAATTATTTGGCTTCAGTGGAAGATAGGAAAAAAGACAAAATTTATTTTTCTCTTATTCACTCTTCTAGGCTTCTTGTAAGTGTGATTAAGACCTTTAAAATAATGCACAAAAAATGGTTCAAAATGGGTTGACTGAGGAAAAGCAACACTTACTAAATTGTAACACCATTTTCTGGTTGCTAAAGTGGTTGTTGGAGAAGATTCTATTAAATCTAATAGAAAATGTCTGATAGGAAGAAGAAATAATGGAAAGCATCCCCAGCCAATCTAATTTCTTTGGTATTTCTTGGCACCATAGTAATAAATAGTTCTTTTCAAATAGAGGGGGTGGTATACATTGTCTTGTCTGTGCTCCAGATTCACATACTCAGGTTTTTTTTCTACTCTCTCATTAATATTTTGTGACAAGAGAGAAAAACAAATGTTGAATTAGAAGCTGAGTTATGTTAGCACCTAAATTGTTTGCTTGCAGCAACACAATGTGTAAGCTGTGTGTTATTTATTCTAACCACTTACATTGCTTGTCCACTTTAGTCCAGTGTAATTTTAGAACTGTAAGTAAAACCATGTCAGTCAGGCTTATTCAGGTAGATATTAAACAAAACTCATCTGAGAAGAGAAACAACAAAAAAGAAACAAACAAAAGCTTACATGATTACCATTAGTTTTTTTTGATTTCCAGCTGTATCAAAGGCTGCAGGTGAAGACACTATTAAATGCTGAAGTCTGTTTCTGAGCTACAATTAATTTTACAAAATGCAAATATTATTTGGCAGACCAGTGAAACGGAAAAATTCTTTCTCAATCTTCCACTGAAATCTGTTTTTCTTTTTTTTTAAGACATTGCCTTTATGTCTAGAGAACAAGTAGAAGCATATAATATATTTGTTATAAATATCAGTTCTGTGTGATTTTCCAATGAAATATCTATTTTAAAACCAAACTAAAGGTATCATATCCAAACTACAGCTTTCAAATAAAAAGTGAGCATACAGGAGGAAGGAGCACTGACAGACAATTCTACTATTTTCATCACAAAAAGTTCTAATACATTTCCAAGGCAAGAGTATAGCTTGAGAGCTTCATATAGTTCTGATCACTAAATAATATGCAGAAGGAAGCTATTTTCATAACAAGAACTTGATGAACCTTCATGCTTTTAAGAAACAGAACATTAGATGATGGTCTCTAGCAATCAAATCTAACTTTAAATTTCTTTAAAGGGCACACATAAACTGATCTAAATTGAAAACATGCTATGTTATGTCCTAGATCCTTGTCATACTGATTGCCTAGGTTCAGGTCTTGGTTGAGAGGCACTTTGTAATATTCCTAGTTGCGTGCCTAAATTCATGTATACCCAGAAACCAGGTGGTAAAGGATGTATAGGGATGAGGAGTCTGGAGGTGGCTGTGATATTTATCTGGAGTTACAGCCCTTGTCCCTAGTATTTCTGTGAAATTTAAAAAAAAAAGAAACAACCCTCAAACCAAAAAAATCTATCCCAAGTCACCCTGTACAAAAACCAGACAGGAAAGACACTAAGAAGGAAAGAAATGAAAGAAAACCATAAGCATTTAAAATAATGCAAGAAATATTTGAGAATTGTAATCAAACTTTTGAGACATTTTAAATATAAGTTGACCAACCTGATCTTCTATGACCAGGTGACCCGCCTAGTGGATGAGGGAAAGGCCGTGGATGTCATCTATTTGGACTTGAGCAAGGCCTTTGACACCATGTCCCACAGCATTCTCCTAGAAAAGTTAGTGGCTTATGGTTTAGACAGGAACACCCTTTGCTGGATAAAAAACTGACTGGATGGCCGAGCCCAGAGAGTCATGGTGAATGGAGTTAAGCCCAGGCGATGGCCGGTCACCAGTGGTGTTCCCCAGGGATCAATTTTGAGGCCTGTCCTGTTTAACATCTTCATCAATGACCTGGATGAGGGGATTGACTGCTCCCTCCGTAAGTTTGCAGATGACACCAAATTGAGCGGGTATGTTGAACTCCTTGAGGGTAGGAAGGCTATGCAGTTGGATCGGAACAGGCTGGACCGATGGGCTCAGGCCAATTGTATGAGGTTCAATAAAGCCAAGTGCCAGGTCCTGC
>NW_010110148.1:0-14295 GCF_000699245.1 Pterocles gutturalis | reverse complement strand
ACAGGTCTTATGAGGAGTGGGTGAGGGAGCTGGGGTTGTTTAGTCTAGAGAAGAGGAGGCTGAGAGGAGACCTTATCACTCTACCAACTACCTGAAAAGAGGTTGTAGTGAGGTTGGTGCTGGCCTCTTCTCTAAAGTAACAAGTGATAGGACAAGAGGAAATAGCCTCAAGTTGCACCAGAGGAGGTTTAGGCGGGATATTAGAAAAATTTTTTTCACTGAAAGAGTGATCAGGCATTGGAACAGGCTACCCAGGGAAGTGGTGGAGTCACCGTCCCTGGAGGTGTTCAAGAAACGTGTAGATGTAGTGCTTAGGAACATGGTTTAGTGAGTTAGGTGGTGTGGGTTGGACTTGATGATCCTTGAGGTCTTTTCCAACCTTAATGATTCTATGATTCTATGATTCTAAGTTTTTGAGAAAATTAAATTAATTTTAGGCTATTATACAAAGTATTTTGCAAGAACTATCAGAAGATAAATGAAATATTAAACTGCATAGTAGATTTGTAACATGCCTAGATATAAACAGAAGAAATAGAGGATATAAAAGCCCAAGCATCAAAAAAACACTCAGAACTTTGGAAAGAAATCTTAATGTGAAATGTACTTTAACACAAACCTATCATAAAAAAACAGAGCACTATGGACGCAAAATCCGTAAACAGTGTAACATATTTGTTAGTAAATGAAGATGGGAATAAATACATTAGAGAAAAATGAGTCTCTGTTAAAAGCATTGTAGCAAAAGAGTATAGTCCTTCCTCTGAGTTGTAAAGAAAGATATGCACAACATATTTTCCTTATCTGATCCCCATCTGTGTTAAGAAACATGGAAATTACAGAAGTAATATAAAACTGCTCTTTCCGGCAGTCATAGGTCTGTGTAATATCTTGCATTTGAATTATGCGCAGTGGAACAAGATAGCTGATAGTTAGCCAACTAGCATAAAGAGACAGCATTCTTACTGTATCAAAAGCAGGTAGACAAAGCAAACTCTCAAGTACTGTTTTGTACATATAAGGAGGGACTACCTGAACATCTATTTGCTGTCAAAAGTTTCAGTCGCTTTCTCTGCTCCCAGTGGCATCACAGGTTAAACACATCTAAAAAACCCCTTTTATTTCCTTCCTTCCTTCCTTCCTTCCTTCCTTCCTTCCTTCCTTCCTCTCTCTCTTTCTCTCCCTCTCTTTATTTCTCTTTCAGGTTCAACATATTTTTTCTTATTACTTACAATTTATTATTGATTAATAATGATTACTTACTCAGAATTACTTACTAATAAATTTCAGTGGACAATTATGCTAAGAGGGGAAAAAACCAACTCTGAAACTTATTAATACATGCAACACTCAGTGCAAGTAAATGCCACAATTATGTGGCATAAAAAAAAAAAAAAAAACAAACAAAAAAAGATGTGCAACTTCTGCATCAACAAAACAGCAAATGTTTACTCTGTGTATTGGGACTCAAGTACAACTACAAGGCCAACTCTGTATATTCATGTTTCTTAAAAAAGAGCTAAAGGATGCAGAGATCTGAGGCCAACTGGCACTAGCAGATTCATGCTGACACTGCATTGAGCTTGTACCTCCAATACCAGACATCTTTTGCAGATACTAAGTTTCACAGCAAAGCTGAGGAGTGCCCTAGCAATTGAGCAGTGTGGTCAGCTTGGGACTCAAGGTTTGATAGTTTTGCCCTCGTACATTTAGCAGCATACATGTCCCTACTGTACTGCTAGTTAAAGGGGTGGACATCACTTTAGAGTCACATGAAGAGAGCTTTGATCACATAAGTAAAGCACAATCTTTCATATAGGTGAATGAACTGATCCCCATGGAAAAAAAATCCAATTGATATCAAGGGAAGTGACTTGTATTAGTCAAAAGGTCAACAGAGTCCTTAATGATGAGAAAGCACTCTTCCAGGAAGAAAGCTATTATTTAACAGAAGCTATGAGCGCACAATATGTTGCTTCAACTAACTTTGTGCAGCGATGAAGCAAAAAATGGACAGCAGTACAGCAAGATACTTTAGCTGGTTATTATCCACGTGCCTGCAAGTAAATCACAGTATCTCTTAATAAACTCATTATTTACATTTTAGTAATATAACAGAACATAAATTGTCATAAAAATTTAAGAGCTTATCTGATACCCTAATCAATCAATGTTATTTTAAACAGATTGCAAGGGCATCTTCTTTTTTAGAAGTACTTAAGCAATTTGTGGTGGTATGTAGTTTTGCTCCATCTAGGTGTTGCAGCTCTGATGAACTGAACGGGTGAATTCATGCTCCAAGTGGAAAAGCACATAAGAAGTCCCTGTGAAGCAACTTGAGAAGAATTGGATAAATTCTAGTTTTAGTTACGTTAATGAGACTTTCAGAGTACAGAGCAGCTAAGAATCACAAAGATCCTACAACAAAGCTGGTTTGCAGCAGCTAGGTGGAAATCCCTTTCATAACTCTCAAAGGCATTGCATCATTTTCTTATTATCAATAGGTTGCCAAGACCTAGCATTGTGTTTCAAAGGTAGAGTATTGTTTGCCTCAAACAAAGCAAAGCAAACAAGAAAAATCAATTAGTTAATTGATGACTCTAACACAGTTATCTTGAACATGAGAGTTTTACTAGAGTCATGTGGCAAAACAAAATATTCTGCCATGGGAGCCTATTGTCTGTCCATTAGCCTGTCTGTGTAAGTCAAGTTCATAAGATATGACTTCTTCATTTGCCATTTGTCCCAGTAACTCTTCTTCGTGCTTATTCGGTTTTGAGTTTTATTGTCTTTAATACATCTGTTTGGAGTTGTGTGCAGAATGGTATTAACAGGTGAAATCCTGACAGAAGCAGTTACATTTAAATCTCCCATTCATTATAGCATGATTTGTCCTCAGTTTCATAAGATTTCCACACTGCAACCCCAGGGTTTGCAGTGTACAGGAGGCTCAGTAACCTGTACTTCTGTCTCCTTTCCCATCTTGCCTTGTGTTTTGGGAGTACTTTCACTGCAACTCCCACCACCATCAGCTGAATGAAACCACCAGCCTTAAGACCCAGAGAAGCACAAAAAGCAAGAACATAAAAACAGGAAAAGAGGTAGAAACTAAGCATCTATGCAACAATTCTAACTGCATTATTATTTTTTCTTTTTTATTTGTAAGAATTAAATATAGACTAAAATTATTTTTGGACTATTGCAATTACAATAACAAGAAATACTTGGCATTACAGGGTCTGTTTTTTTGCCCATAAACAAGATTTTGAGCTCAGCCTACACATCTTTTGGGATCTCAGCTATGAATTATGCTGCAATTCCATAAAGTCTGGGATGGATCTAACTTGGCTGTTCTTGCATACTGCTCCAAAGTATGGTATAGGTATTTCCTAACTGATCTAAATTATAAAGTTTAGGTATTTTTTGTGAAAAAAACAGCCCAACCCAACAACCCACTCTCCCCTTTTTTTTCCAAACCACCCCCCCCCCCCCCCCCCCCCCCCCAAAAAAAAAAAAGAAAAAAAAAGGAAACAAATGAACCCTCTCGCATCCTCCCTTTTCCCAGGAGAAAAACTCTCATGTTTAGAAAGCTGATGGCTATCTGATCCCTCATATATAGAAAGCTGATGGAGGTCTTATTCCTTTTTTTTTTTTTTTTTTTTTTTTTTTTTTATGCTAAGTGACATCCTAAATTACATCTAAGAGCAAGCAGAGTTCTACAAACTGTTTTTGGAATAGACAGAAAGCATGTCCTTTCCCCACTTTGAAGTGTGCTGCCTTGTCAAATGTCCTGGATATTCTTTATTTAAGAATGTGTAGGTAGAACTGCTCAAGTCCCTTTTAATCTTCGTCTTTATAAAATTTAATTTTTTACAGTTTGCTTTGGTGTCTGCTCAGAGAAAAGTTTCAACCATACAATCATTTTTTGACACAAAATTTTCACTTCCTCCCAAGGAAGCCCATATTATAATACTTTGTGTTCTCTTACAGCTTGACTTGTACAAATACAAATTTAACAGTATAATCCTTTTACCAGAGTATGTGACATCTTTAGTACTCTTTAGTTCTACTTTAATTCCACTACTCTGGCAATATGTATCCCTAGTGAGCAGATTATACCTGATAAAGCTAGTTACTGGTATCTTACAGATCATTTATCGTATATCAGAAGTAGATTTTGTAGCAAGATGTCATAGTTTGCTAGGCATTCTAGTAGTAGTAACCATTTTTATTCACAGTGTTCCCATAGCCTCACAGGTTTTCGATAGCAAAGGATAATAATGGCACAGTTGGGACACTGATTATTTTATTGGTGTTTGCTTTTATTTTGGTCTTCTCTCTTATTTCAATGGTATCTGAAACATTAATATTTGGATGTCTTCCTAGTATTGCATAATTCCATGATACATGTTCAGATTTTACCTTTAAGATCTCAGCTCATTCCTCCTCTAGTTTAACTGTCCCATTCTTCAAAAGACATTTCAGCTGCTAAAAATATAAAATCAATTTCAATAAGCGTGTGTTTCTCTGGGTCCAAGGAATTTTTTTTGTATGGACATACCCTCTTTAAAGGAAAAGGATATAAAATTATTCAGAGAAAAGCTTATGATAATTGCTACTACAAAAAGAAATCCAGATGTATTTTTGAAAGGATTAGAATCCTTCAGAAATCTAGATTGAGACTAAAAAACCCTCACACAAACAGCTCCCTGAAAACCCCACAGCTCAACCATTTTATAAACATTTTCTACTCCATATAAAGCATGTAAATATTTTGTACTCTACACATCTGACAACAACCATGAATAGAAAAATCTTTCTGTGTCAATACTCTCAAAATCAGAATACTTAAACTCCACCGGTTGCTCTAGTAAAGAGAAAACAGGGCTTCTCAGTGCAGAATGAATAATGGTAACCTGGAAAGAGTTTAGCTGCAGGGTTTTTTGGTGGTCATGGGTTTTAGGGGTTTCTATTAGGTAACTGATCCATAGAGTTCCTATTTTGCTGTTTTCTCTAAGTGACAGTTGTACCATGGTAGCCATGAAGTACAAACCAGAAAATTCAAGTAGCTTGGAAGCAAGAAATAGGTTTTTTAGGTTATTGCTGGTGTATCAGAGATCTTTAAAACAGATAGGTAATAAATGTCAAAAGGAAAAATGAAGGGTGTGTTTCAGGCTGGTATTTGCACAGTTAAAATAAATTAAATGTTAGTTTCTAGCTCAGCCTGATGAAAATATTATTAATCCCTGTGTAGCAGCTCTTGAAATAAGGCTTCAGAATAGCTCTGGATAAAAGCTTAATTGGAACAACAAGTTTTACGTCTTAGATCAAAATGGATTTGAAAGAAGAATGTTAGCTCAGTTTAAGATGAATTTAGGAGACAAGTTCTTCATAAAAGAATTTACGATATCACTAACAAGATCAAATTCGTTAAATTTAATTGTGTGAAGTAGTATAAATACAGCAAATGTAGAAAAGCAGGAAGCACAAAACTGTAAACAATTCACAAAGATGAATACCTTGGAATTTATAAAGCTTGACATAACGTCTACTTTGTGAAGACTTAGTAGAAAAAGTAAAAAAGCAATGTTATTCTTAAGGAAAAAAAAAAAAGGTGCAAAATAACACTAGTCCTGATTTTGGATGAGGAAAAATTCCCCCAATATTGATACAGAGGATATCCAGCCAGAAAGTTACCTCTCAGATTTCTCTGAAGTGTCTCCATGACCTCATCCTCCACTTCTTTTCTGTGGCTTTTCAGTCCTATTACCTTTGCCAACCCTGACCCCTTTTTCTTACTCTGTTCTTTTAAATCAAATACATAGTGCCCCTTTTTTATCTCACTCCTAGTCTTAGTTTCTATATTAGTGACCTGGCTCTTGCAGAGACCCTTCATCTCTTAGAGATTAATACAGAAAGGGTTTTTGTAGTTCTAGAATACATTATGTTCCATGAGACAGAGCCCCAGGGCATTTTTTGTTGCAGTGAGTCTCTACTGAGACATTTTTGGAAGCTTGTCATCTAGACAGATTTTTCTGTTTTCATTTGCAACAGACCTTCCATAAGTCTTTGCTGAATTTCATGCCACTATGTTGAGGGAATGGAAAAACTTCATGACATAATGCCCGTTATCTGTGCCACTACTGATCCTGCAAATCAAGATCTGGAGTCAGATAGCAGCATACATCCTAAATATCATAGAGTGTACAAAAAGATGTAGTTCCTTCCTGAGTTGTTCCGTGACAAATAAAACCTTGCCTTCTGGTGAGAAGTTATCTTCTAGAAGGCATTTTTCCTTTGTGAGGTAGTTCATACTGGCTAAATTGAAAGATTTAATAGAAATGCAACAGTTTTAATTAAATTATACTAGAACTTTGAAGTGGGAATGTTGCCATAAGAAGAAAAAACGAATATATCATAGAATCATAGAATGGTTTGGGTTGGAAGAGATCATAAAGATCATCTAGTTCCAACTCCCCTGCCATGGACAGGGACACCCTCCACTAGACCAGGTTGCTCATCCAGCCTGGCCTTGAACATCTCCAGGGATGGGGCATCCACAACTTCTCTGGGCAACCTGTTCCAGTGCCTCACCACCCTCACAGGAAAAAAATTCTTCCTAATATCTAATCTAAATCTACCCTCTCTCAGCTTAAAACTGTCACCCCTCGTCCTATCACTATACTCTCTGAGAAAGAGGGCTTTCCCCTCTTTCCTGTAGGCCCCCTTTAAGTACTGAAATGCTGCTAGAAGGTCTCCCTGGAACCTTCTCTTCTCCAGGCTTGAACAACCCCAACTCTCTCAGCCTGTCTTCATAGGGGAGGTGCTCCAGACCTCTCACCATCTTTGTGGCCCTCCTCTGGACCCACTCCAAAAGGTCTATGTCTTTCCTGTCATGCAAACCCCAAAGCTGGATGCAGTACTCCAGGTGGGGTCTCACGAGAGTGGAATAGAAGGGGAGAATCACCTCCCTGGACCTGCTGGTCATGCTTCTTTTGATGCAGCCCAGGACATGGTTTTCTTTCTGGGCTGCAAGCGCACATTGCCAGATGATGTTCAGCTTCTCATCTACTAGCATCCCCAAGTCATCCTCTTCAGGGCTGCTCTCAAGCCATTCTCTGTCCAGCTTGCTTTTGTGCTGGGGGTTGCCCTGACCCAGGTGCAGAATGGCCTTGTTGAACTTCATGAGGTTTGCACAGGCCCAACTCTCAAGGATGAGATAGCTGGGACTGTTCAGCCTGGAGTAAAGAAGCCTCAGTGGGATCTTATCAATGTATAGAAATACATGGAAGAAGGGTGCAAAGAGGACAGAACCGGGCTTTTCTCAGTGGTGCCCACTGACAGAATCAGAGGCAGTGGGCACAAGCTGAATCACAGAAGATTCCCCCTGAACATCTGGAAACATTTTTTTGTTGTTGTTGTGAGGGTGACTGAGCACTGGCACGGGTTGCCCAGAGAGGTTGTGAAGTCTCCGTAATAAGACATTTTTGAAAGCTGTCTGGATATTTTCCTGTGTAATTGTCTAGGTGGCCTTGCTTGAGCAGGGGGTTGGACCATATGTGCTCCAGAGGTCCTTTCTTACCGCAGTTATTCTGTGATTCTGTGATTTAGCTTCCTATGAATTTGTGCCTAGTGCAGGCTGAGGTCTCACAGAATATTCCACTGTAGAGATTTGTAAAACAAATATTAAGATGGCTGTGAATTACCTATGAATTACCATGTGTGTGTACATGTCTATAATGAAACACTAGAAACAACAAAAGAAGGACCAGAGGGTACATGTTAGCATCATATGTGTGACTTAATTCAGATGAAGAGGAGGAGCAAACTGGCATAAAAATGAGGTATCAAGATGGTGAAGAACAGAAATGAAGTGGCAAAAAAGCCAGAATCAGCCATAACATGGGGGTTAGACTAGACAATCTTGAAAGGTCCTTTCTGATCCAAACCATTCTGTGATTCAATGGTTTTTTAAGGGAATAAAAAATTGCGAGACTCAGGAATTTTGCATGAAACCTAGATAGAGTGAAAAAAAATGATGACACTGATGATCCAAAGCAGCATCCACTCAAACAACACTGAAGAATAAGTTGAAAACCTGTTTGTTGTCACCAGTGAAGAAGAACTCCAGAGATGTAGCAAGGTCTTAACAGGTAGCTTGCATTGCCTCATCCTGTTTTGCATAGAAACAAGAAGGTGCACACAGCATCCTCTGTTTTGCTCCTGGCCAGACCACTTTCACACACATACATTGATTCTTTCTGTGTGTGGGTGTGAGAGCGTGAAGAGGTAAAATTAACTTAGAGATTAAAAAAAAATTATCTTTCCTTCCATAAGATGTCTCTTTTAATTTTTTTATACTACTTTTCAAATGCCATCCCTGATTCAGAACCAGCTTTTTCTTGTGTGGAGTGTCTGCACAGCCCAACCTGTGTCAAATGGCCTGGATAACAACAGCTGCTAAATAGGAATGTGAGTGAAACCAGTGTGTGAACACCCAGAGTTATCTGAGAGTATGCTTGCCTCAAACCGAGTTGAGAGTGATAGAGAGGAAGGTGATAATGATTTTTATTGAACAATAACCAGGTAATTAGAAAAAGACTTTTGAAATAAAAGAATAAGCTTGCAAAAAAATATCAACCCACATCAGCCAAAAACCCCAACTCCATGCCCAACGTTAGGGTGGGGGTGCTCTCAGGGCATGACATCTCCCATTTCAGAAAGTTGTCCTTGATTTAATTCTGCTGTTGCTACAGTATTCCAATTAGGTGGTATCAGACAGTAGTGTTTTCATATCCAATAAAATGCACAGGATAATATGAGATTTTATTGGGAATAGTTTTATGTCCTCAGATTTCCATGTAGTCTTTTTCCCCTCATTAGCCCTTTTTACATCTTCACTATTTTGGAATTTCAGTGACCTTTTTTCGTGGTGGAGCCTTGTTATTTTTTGAGTGGGTGCTTAGAAAATAGATGTTCCATGTGACGTTTTCCATCTGTACATGCTTTTTCTAAAAAACAACAGATTGCATTGATGGTGATATTCAGGGAAAAAAAAAAATCGGTTAATGACATAGTTTCTCTTTGCATGTTCTCCAATACGATTTTCTTTATCTCTTCATACTTGACAAACAACACTTTCATGCATAATGATATCTATTTTTTCAGTTTTAATAATCTATAGAATCTAATTTAGTTAAAAAAAAATGAATATCTACAGCAATTTTTTAAAGTTTTTTTCTGGAGGGAGATTCAGATAGCTTAAACAGAGAACCTCCATTTTCCATAGAGAAAGCCTCTGCCTTATGGGGTTGTTTTTCACTCTTGGGTTTTCACAGCTTGTACACACTGAATGAGACACAATTGCAAACGAGACAGTATAATCTTATAAAAGATAAATCACAACAGTATGTCAGAAGAAATTCCTGTCTTCCTTGTGGAGTTTCCTTCTGAAAGTGGATGCCTAACAGAGGAAGAAGAGCCCACCTTCACATAAAAAAAACCTATTGATTTCTTCCATAGAACTCACAGAAGAAATACGTGGGTTGTGCATAATTCTCAGTCAGCGAGAATTTAAGCAAAATATTTATACTCCACCGGCTCTAATCACCAGACAGGATGCAAGGTAGGACTCTTCTTCACTCGTCCTTTTTGGAAGCCTAAAATAAATGGGAACCTGACTTAGTAATGTGATGACAAGGAGAACTCGAATACAATCTGTTCTTTCACCCCAGTGTGGATCAGGCTACATCCAGTGGCCCTTAAAGCCAAACTGCAGGAGTTGTACTTGTAGAAAAAGTAGTGGAAGATGTAATGTTTATCAGTGACTGTTAACAGCCTGGTATATATCTTCGCATACGAATGTCTCACAAAACTTTTTATAGCTGTATTTGGAGCTATTCACACTCAGATCTCCATAGTGAAACTGTGTCAGTGTTTTTAAACTCTCTGAAGGAAGGCACTTCAAAAGCAGTTTCTCATATCTTAGATGTTTACATTACAGTAGATCAATCTGTGGGATTCTCTCCAAAAGCAACTTCAGTACATTTATATAGGCATAACAAGGAAAACTGTAACACCAGGGATGGTGACATTTGGTCCTTAAATTTCAAAGTATTCCCAATGAAGTCAGTGCTTCACTTTCCTTTTTATTTATAGATATATTAATGTATTTTTGAATACTTTAACTTTCTCAGTGTCTTGGAGAAAAATTTTCTCCAGTCTTAAAGCTAAGAAATAAAATTGATTTGCCAGCACTTTTAGCTTGTCTCTCTGCCAAATGCCAAATTGTTTCCTACCTGACTTGAGACCTTCAGCCTCCTGTATTTTTAAAAATCTCAAATAATTAGATATCTTATCATTACGTTCAGAGACATGTTAAATACTTGATGTATTTGGTTTGTCCACTTTGTCAACTACATTTATTTCTAAAAAAAGTCATTTATAATAATAAAATAATCCTTTCATTCTTTGATATTTATGTTCTTTAAATAACTGTAGATTCATTATCTACATAATATTTTCCACAGGATCTTTGCTAATCCATAGTGTAATTTAATATCATTGCTGTTAAAATATGGACATTTTCCAACAGTTACTTAAGAGACCCAATCCACACAAGGTCATTTAGAGGGAAAAATAACTTACTTTAACATATATGACAAAGTCATTCCTAGCTGCATTAAAAAAATAGCAGTCCTATTCCAGACTTGCCATGATGGCAAACACGTCAAATCTGTTAACATGGGTTGACAGTGTAGTTCCAAAATCTTCATATTTCTGCTACTTTAGCACTGTGCTGTCTCTGACCAAGAGTCTCACAAGGAGCAGCAAAAGTTAATGAAGATTCTGTGAAATTATCATTATTTCTCCAAAGAAGACACATCCAGCTTGAACGAAAATGAAACATGCACTCACAGTCTTCATCACTGTTCAGGCTTTGACATTCAACAACTTGAAATAACTGTCTAAGTCAGTTCTATATGCACTGTTTCTCTTGTCCTCTTAGTATAGACTGACAGGCTAAAAGCACAAACCAGACTGGTTATTCACAGCACAGATGGTGTCATACTGAAGACTCTGCTGGAACTACAACAAACTATATACATAATTTGGGGATTCTGTAAAAACTGGGACAAATTGTCTTAAAAGTTGCAACAAAAGCTGTGTTGTCTTGTGTTGATTTGGTGGGAATTGCCAGCATCATTTGCATCTTGGAGTGATATGGAGGCTGAGGTGTGATGATTAATCAGATGGAACAAGTTTTAGTTTGCCTGTAGGTATTTAAGTAGATCCTCTATAAACAATGACCAGATATTGATAACATTCAGGAGGTGCGTGTCATGGCTATATTAATATTGTTTAAGACTACATAAAATGAATACAAAAGTAGAAGTGTTTTTGAAAAGGATTCTGAGACAACTGGGTTGGTCAGGCAAAGATATTATTGCTTAGAAACTTGAACTTATATATTTGCTTATTTAAAGAGAAAAAATGAAAACATAGTATGAACTTAGAGATATGTTTCTAATTCAGTTGCTTTACTGTCATTCTTGACTAGTAGTTGAACTGAACACACTTTAATATATTTAAGTAGAACCTGCACAAAAAGACAGAAAATAGGCAGATAATCTTTAGAATCATAGAATCATTAAGGCTGGAAAAGACCTCAAGGATCATCAAGTCCAACTGTCAACCCAACACCACCTAACTCACTGAACCATGTCCCTAAGCACCACATCTACATGTTTCTTGAACACCTCCAGGGATGGTGACTCCACCACTTCCCTGGGCAGCCTGTTCCAATGCCTGATCACTCTTTCAGTGAAAATTTTTTTTCTAATATCCAGCCTAAACCTCCCCTGTCACAACTTGAGGTTATTTCCTCTTATCCTATCACTTGTTACTTTAGAGAAGAGATGAGCACCCACCTCACTACAACTTCCTTTCAGGTAGTTGATAGAGTGATAAAGTCAACTACTTTTAGGTAGTTTAGGAGAGTGATAAGGTCTCCCCTCAGCCTCCTCTTCTCTAGACTACAACAACCCCAGTTCCCTCAGCCGCTCCTCATAAGACCTGTGCTCCAGACCCTTCACCAGCTTCGTTGCCCTTCTCTGAATCTGCTTCAGCACCTCAATGTCTTTCTTCTCTCAGTTGCCAAGGTCAGCAGCTCAGAGACGGCTCAGCCAGCCCTGGACCAACCAATCTCAAGGTACAGGGGGGTTTCGAGAGTTTTCTTTCAGAGGGAAACCTCGGGAAAGGGGCATAAGCCAACTCCCACCACCAGCTCTCCCGCAAGAGGCTGACGTGTTGTGGACGTTGCCAGGGCAACAGTGACCGCACCCCCATTCATCCTTAAATTCGCCACGCTGCCCACCACGCAAGGGCTGCAGCTCCAGCTGGGGCTTCCGCACCACCTACCCCTGTGGTGAGTAATGAATGCCTCCACCCAGACGGAGCTGTGGAAGGGGGAAGCTGCAGTGCGGACCATGGATTGGAGGGGGTTCCCGGACCTTTCCGCTGGGGCAGGGGGCAGAGCTGCCTGCAAAAGCTGTGCCCGGGTGGATGAGCTCCTGAGGCAGATGGCTGAGCTGCAGGAGGCAGTGAGAAGGCTGTGTAGTATCTGTGTAGTAGGCTGTGAGAAGGAGACAGGCAAGTGGATCCAGGTGCAGTCTCCTGTGGTACCACAACCCATGGATCAACAACCAAGAACCATCCCACCAGGGTGGCCACCAACGCAGACAGGGCGGAAGCCCGTAATGCAGAGGAATGGAAGCTTGCAAAGGCAAAGACCAATAGGAGGAAGAGGCTTCCTCCAAAGGCCGAAGTGCCCTTGCAAAATTGCTTCACTGCTCTGCAAGCTGAAGAGGAAGGACCCGTTGCACCGCAAGAAACACTGGAGCCGAGCAAGGCAGCCCAGTTTGCTCCTAGCGTAACAACTAGCTTGACTAAGAAAAGTGACAGGTGATAGTAACAGGAGATTCTCTTCTGAGAAGCATGGAGGCACCCATTTGCAGACCTGATCCTCTCTCTAGAGAGGCGTGCTGCTTGCCAGGGATTCATATTAAAGATCTGACTAAGAGGCTACCAAACCTCGTGTGACCCACCGACTGTTATCCTCTACTGTTGTTTCATGTGGGCAACAGTGATATAGATGGGAGGAGCCTGAGGAGCATTAAGAAAGATAACAGAGCTCTTGGAGAGGCAGTAAAGGGCTCTGGATCACAGGTGATTTTCTCTTCAATCCTCCCAGTTGAAGGGAAAGGGTATGAAAGGGCAGATCAAGAGTGGTGCCACAGCCAGGGGTTTGGCTACCTAGATCATGGGGCTTGCTTCAAGAAGCCTGGTCTACTGGGATGGGAAGGATAGGATCCATCTGGCCGACAAATGGGAAAAGAATCTTTGGTCGTAGGCTTGCCAACCTGGTGAGGAAGGCTTTAAACTAATATTTCCGGGGGAGGGGAGCCTTAATCGTTGGCGGCCCTGCATATGGCGAGGGGGTTGAAACTAGATGATCACTATGGTCCTTTTCAACCCAGGCCATTCTATGATTCCATTCTATGATTAATCCATCCCACTCTTACCACTCCAATGACAGAAAAGCCAGCAACAAATGCCCTGAGCCTGGAAAAGGTTCACAGACTGGCATGAGGGCAGCTGGAGAGCAGCACACAGGAGGTCCAGCCTCTTTGGTAGCCCAATTTAAGTGCTTCTACATGAATGGGTTAAGTAGAGACAGAGTTAACTTTCTTCATAATAGGCTGTCTCTTCTTCACAAGAGGCTGTGTTTTGGATTTGCACTCAGAAAAGTTGATAAGAAAGGAATGTTTTATAATCGTTGCTAGGATACTTCAAGGTCCTTCAGCCTTTTCGCTCTTTGCAGACAGGGCAGGGGGGCTGGGAGGGCACAGCCCCAGTTACTAGCCCAGGATTTGTTCTTCAGTTACTAGATTGTGAACCAGTGACCAATAATCTATTCCATAACATACATGTCATGCCCAGTACATAGGCAGGGACCCTTCTGGAGGATCGGCCCTTTGCCTTTAGGTTCCGGTGCCTCTTGGTTTCGGATCTCTCTCTTCTGGCTCCGGATCGCTCTCCCAAGGCTTTCCCCCCCTGCGCCACGCCCCGGTCGGCTCTTGGTCTGGGACGCTCGGACTGTTACCTCCGTTCCACGAGTGTGGTCTTTCAGGACCGTCCCCCGTACTCCAGGAGGTTTTTGGGACCCCTCCCCTCTCTGCGGTCAACGCCCCCTGTTCTGGGATCATTAGCCGGGAGCAGGCTGAGTCTTTATCA
>NW_010110147.1:29430-40810 GCF_000699245.1 Pterocles gutturalis | reverse complement strand
CCCTTTCCTAAATATGTTATTCGCGGAGGAGTGATTGGCCGCTGCTGGCGTGGGCGGGTACATCCCGGACAGGGCACTGCCTTCCAAGCAGTTTCTTACAAAAGCTGGTGTCCCTTCCCCCACTCCCCCTGTTACCAAACGCTAGGAGGGGGTTGGGGGATAACTCGTTAAGAGTCATTTAAAGAAACGGAGCTAACACCTTAACCCCTTCCTCGCCCTCAGACAACCCATAACACACAGAATGAGGGAGGAGAGAACAAGAGGGAGGTTCGAGAGACGAGCAGAGACTGTCTGTAATTAGAGCAGGGAGGGCTCACACCAGAAGAACAGCTCTGTAACTTCCTCCAGCACCTAACTCAAGATGCCACGCCAAATAACTACAGAGAAACTACGTACATATATTATGAACACCAAACTATAAACAAAGATTATTAAAAGCAGAGGCAGCCCTTAAACACTCCTCTGTACTTAACAGAAATCCCTGATGCACAAGTGACTTCATAATAATGCCCTCTCAGTGGGATGTATTGCTTCTTATATAAGAAATGCGTATTGTAAGTAATCATGTCAGAACAGAAAATTAGAACATCACAACTCTGTAGGCTTACAAATAATAATTAATTATATGTAGTTACATGAAAGACCTTCAGGCAGACCTGTCTCAAAAAAAAAAGTGGTTTATGCCATGCACAGTCATGATGCCACTGAGCGACAGGAACGCTATATTACAATAGTTACACTATTAATATTACAAATCTACTTAGATCACTCCATGTCCCATACATCCATGTTGTACAAGATGTATATGTGTGTATATCTGCCCTCTGTACATATAGTCTCCAAAAACCGAAACTGACACAAACCAAACCATCCAAAACTAAGTTTCTTCTGTTTATTTGAGACTTTATTTCCTTCATTAGATCCAATTTGGGATGTTTTCCTCTCTTAGTAGTTAAGACACCAGGATACTTTCTTCAGCCATTCATGAGTTTTAAAGAAGCATAATTAGATTCAAGATTGTGCAATTAAAGCAGTGGTAAGTACAAAAACAGTAACTAGCAAACACAGGTCACACCCAGCTTGTATAAACTCTGGCTTATGTAGGGAAGTCAAGAGTCCTAAGTCTTTCATTACTCATGCTGGTCGAAGAGGATTCAGAATGTTCCTGCGCGCTTTTGCATCTTTAACCTGAACTACGTACAAGTGTGGAAAAGAAGAAAGAAACCTTATGGGGGGTAAGTTGAAAACAACCTGATTGCTCCAGACATCACTCTTCCAATACAGATGAGTGACATTTGCTGAGGAAATAGGATAAAATGCATTTAGTCGTTCTCTTTGCAATTTAGCCATATTTAGGTTACATGCATTTAGGGGTCATTTTCCTAGAACTGATTTTCTTTCTTCTTTTTTTTTCTTACATATCATGGGTCTTGAACATATTTATTTTTCCTGTAACACAGAGTAACAAAATATTTTTCTATCGTATCCATTAACTACTCTATACAGTGCTTTTGCAGCCATCTTAATCAACACTGTTGGCTAGTGACTCGGGCATCAAACTGCCACACAGAAGTCCCAGACTCTAATCAACTGATATCAAATTGATGTTTGGCCTGAGACAGGTCATTTGATGGCCTCTGTACATCCCTGTTCACCTCCCTAGAAAGTGGCTATGCTAGCCTGTGTCAAAGTGCAATCCCAGCATCTATGTACTTTGCACTCACTCTCACGTTGATTGGGAAGATCTCTAGTTGGAAGGCTGTGTCACACAGTACACTCACACTGAGCCTATCTACAATTTAACCTTGGGATTTTTTTTCTACTATAGCTTCAGCTTTCTGTCAGAGGCAACAAGAACCTTGTGTGCATAATGATCAGCATTTTCAGCAGCAATCACCAATTTTGCAGACTTTTGCTTATAAGCATGTTCCCAATGACTATCCATTAGAGGATAAACACTTACCCAAACAACTTTTTAGAAGTTTGTCCAACTGTACATTACCAGGATTATTTAAACTATGCTGAAGTACACATGGACAAAAGACTGGCATTAGGCTTTACTGTGTTCTTGCCCCATCTAGAAACTAATTTTTGCTGATCTCCTGCACCTATTCACTAGAAATGCTTGTGTAACTGTGGACTTTGCAAGGCAAATCAAACTATTAATGCAGTAGATTCTTAGAGTGAACCAACACTAGCCTCTGCCTCCTGTATCCTTCCTACTTCTCCGGGTATTCACTCCTTTGTACATCTTGTCTTTGCCTGTGACATTCCACTCAAAGTCTGAGCAGCACTGTTCAGGTCCTTAAACACCAGAGTCCCACTAGAATCCAACCCACGGCTCAGCTACTATTATATCCCATATGTACTACATTTTTATTTGCAGACATGTGAAATGCTCTTAGTCATCTGCATCACTGAACAACTCTTGATGCGCATGCTCCCCACCCTGAAGCACCTGGGCATTTAACTTGCACAGTTCAGGATATACCATGGTAGGACACGCATGGGTAAAGTGTTGCAAGGCTAACTTCTTTTCAGCCTCTGAGCCCAACTGCCTTTCAGAAGCACGTTCTAATTCACTCTTAAATTTGAGGACTTGATGTTAAGAATGCTGTTTTCTGTAGGTCCTCTTCACTTAAACATATTTAAGCCAGGAAAATAAAGTGATGATACAAGCAAGAAACTTTCTAGACATTTAACATCACATGACTTAAACATCACACTCCTATCAATGGATTTTCTTTTCCCCTCCAGGTGACATATCTGAAACAAGGTCCTTCACACAACTGAAAATACTCAAACATGTTTACGCACACAGACTACAGGAAAGCAACTTGCTCCAGGCCCTTACTGCAGCCTGAGAACTACACGCGCACACTCATGTTTCTTCCAAAAAGCTGAAAAATTAGTATAACGATGACCACATCAAGACTTCACAGAATATAATTCTGTGCTGCAAACACAGCAGAAAACTTAAATGCCACTCTCTCTATTTCTAAAGGATTCCCTCAGATAGGAATCTCATTCCAAGTGGTTCAAGGTGGTGCTAAAACCAAGTCCTGTGTCTCAGTTCAGAGAAATGATGGAAGTGTTGCTTACAGCACCATTAGTCTACAAAGGGTTAACATGCTTTAGTCATGGCAGGAAATTTTCTTCAAGTGAAATTCCTCTGCAACATCATACTGGGGAAAGGCACTTCTCAAACAGGTGTTCATAGAGGGATCTGTATTCTTCCTGCTTGGTTTCTGTTTGTTGGTTGGGGTTTTTAATAATTCATCAGGGAACAAGAAAGGTTGAAAACTTTTGCAATCTGTGCTTCAGCGTCCCATTTTAAACAGTGGGCAACCTATCATGATACAATAGAACAACTCATCACACTGCCTGAAGATATGCCACTCCTAATCCTACCATCTGTCCTCTGCTGGTTATCTTTTTCCAACAGAGCATCAAGCAACACCCAGCTTCAAGCAACAAGACTGTAAATTAACTGAGATACAAGATCTGCGACAAGGTAATATGGAAGTTTAACAGTGAAGATGCTAGCCTTCTATTCATCATCTGTCACACAGTGTTTCCAGAATCAAGCATGCACTTGCTCATGAGAGTTCTAATATTTTTTTCTTTATGTCTGTAAAGCATTCTGGGAACTAGAGATCTCCACAGAAAAAGAGCAGGAACATGGTAGAATAGAACAGTCTCTTCAAATTTTAACAAAACCCTATCTCATACAATAAGTTTTAGTTTTATTTTTTTTTACATCACAGATTAATTCTCTGAATGGGTGTTTTTCTGTCTTTGAAAGATGCCTGCAGAAAAGATATTTTAGTTGTTCCTTTAACTTGTTTATTTTGCAGTTTTTAATAATGACAATGGATTTTTATGTTTTTCTAGAGCATATAACTCCAACTATATAGAAATAGAATAAAATCACTACATTAGACAAGATAAAAAGACATACGAGTTTGAAGGAACAATGTTTTAATTAATTTGCCTTGCATCTTTCTAGCCCTGAAAATAGCAAATGTCAACTGGCAATCCAAACCAAATAAAGCTGCACACCACACCTCTGATTACAGCAGCGCAGAGATAATCTTGAGGAGAGGACAGGCCTTCAACATCACTCTGAACTTCCAAACAAGGGTGCAATCTAGGGACTACTTCACCTTTATTGCAAGCACAGGTAACTTCCCCGTGGCACTCAGGTCACTCCAGCTCCAAAACACAAGTGCCTTATAGCTCTGCATGGCCCATTCCCAAACCATTAAGCTTTGTCCCATATCATGCAGCATTCATTGTCCTTTCAGGCTTAGGAGCTCCTATTTTGAAGGTCAAGCTGTACCTTAAGGCAATAGACAGTTACGGTAATAATTAACAGAAGGTAGGGGCCATCCTCATTCTAAAAACAAGCCTACATCTCTGCTCCTAAAGACCTACCTGTAATACTGCCAAATTGTCTTCATTCTGTAGCCCCTGAACATTTAGCAACTCTACCTCTCCCCCTTATCTCCTCCCCTGGCTCTCTGCTTCACCTGTTTAAGCTCCCCTTGATTAACTCCATGTGTTCCCTGTTACAAGAACAGTCTACATGACCCCATTTGTAAAACTCCCATCTGTATCTTCCCAAAAGGCTTCTCCAAAAAACTCTCTAGGCAGCTGCTAGCTCTTAAAGAAATGTGATTTAAAACGTGTGGCTCATTCTGCCTACCTATTTTTGAACAGTCAGGTTTTCAGGACAACAGGCTTACCTCCTCGCTTGTCTAGAGTTATTACGGGCGTACTCACCTTTACTGGGTCGTGAACACAGCATACAGGGCTGCATATCCTATAGATTGCAGCACAGGTGGGTTACATTGAATAAGCATTTGATCTGATAACCCACAATCTTTCAATGTAGTCATTAAAAAAAATGCGGAATTGAGAACATCACTGTCCCCAAGCTTGTCACCCACAGCTGTCAATCAGAATTGCTGTCCCTGTTCCCTCTGGCAGGACCATGTCCAGCAGAATCACAGCAGACCAAGGCCATATTTGACCTTTTGGAGGAGGGTGCCAGCAGCTGGAGTGCAACCCAAGAGCCCAGTGAGCCCAGCTGCATGAACTTCACAATATTCAGCCCAGCCAATGCTGTAATTGGACGATACAAACTCAAACTCCAGATTGTTTCTGGGAACAAGGTCTCCTCAACACTCCTGGGACAGTTTGTGCTACTCTTCAATCCCTGGTGTCCAAGTATGTTTTGACGTATCATGTCCTTCATGTAACTCATTGTCTGGGTCAGAAAATCTGAGTGTCACAGTAAAGCATGTACCTGACAGTCACAGCTACAGAAAGATTTTCTCTTGCTCAACAGCAAGGATCAAGTTTTTGCCCCTTCTTTACTACTGCAATGCATCAAAGACTCAGCCTCTTGCTTGCAGAATAAGAAATCAGAGGCAGAAAATATTCCGAATATTTATTCTAGAATTTATTTCCTCTGATACTTGTGTTCACTTGTAAACCAAGCAATATCTACTAGTAAGACACATACTGAAATTAGTGAAGGGACAGGAGTATAGTCAGTTCCCCTCAAAGGAACTTCATGCTTATTTTATTCCCACTCTAAATGGTTACAGAGGCACAGCAGGGAGTCCTAAGGCTGAATGCACAGGCATCCTGACCTGCTCCCCAGAACTCCCCTTGAAGTGAGATTTTCACTTGCAGCAAAACAACTTTCCTTTCAGCCAGCATGTCTTTTTCTGCTTCTAGATGATGATGTCTATATGGCTAACGAAAAGGAGCGATGGGACTATGTCCTGAATGACAGCGGAATCATATTTCAGGGACTGGAAAAACATATCCAACAAGAAGCTTGGAACTATGGACAGGTAAACAGCATCACCTATTCCAGAACTTTGAAAATAAGAACAGTGGGTAAATAGGCTCTTGAGGAGAGACAATCATTATCTCATAGTATAAGATTTCGGTATTCCTCTCGAACTTAGGACTTTATTGCAGACATATGTCTCACTTGTCAGGACATTACAGCAGCATCAGGATCATCTCCCCTGTCCAGCTTGTGCCAATACAGAAACAGAAGAAGCAAAGCACAGTTTTAGTTTTCTTTTGCCTGTTACACAAACCAGCTAAACTGTACTTGTTTCTTGACCCTTGTAAAGGGCAAAGGAAGCCATTCCACTGCTACCCTCTCAGTACTGCGAGGCTGCTGCATCGAAGTATTTACACAGCCAGTTCGGTAATGGGGCAGAGGACACCAAAAGGGTATCCCAAATCTACTCAACAAAAACAACTCGAGTGGGAATTCTTGAAAATCAGTTTGGCCTCTAAGCACAACTGCTACAAACAGTCGTCACTCCAGCCCATCTGCAGCCGCAGAGCTGCCCTGCAACCAGCTGGGCCAGCCACCCACCACCACTCCTGACCGCTCCACGCCTCACAGCTGCACAGACAGCATTTCTGTTAGCCCTCCTGGTCCCTGTGGCTACTTCACGCTCATAAATGGAAGAGGGCCAGATCGGCTTTCTGTCTTGGAGGCCCAGGGACATCCTTGCCTGACCACATCCACACAGCACAGCACTTTACTCAGCATTCTCTGGGCCCAACACAGCATCTCTGTGACCCTAATCCACAATAATCACCTTTGTGGGTTCCTTTCAGTTCAGATCATCTGAATTAAGGTGAAGGCAGCCCACCAGAGTGAAGCTTTCACAACAGAAGGGTTCCTGTTAGGGCACGATAGGATGTGGGAGGCTGCAAAGCTGCAGAGCCAGACCTGGCGTCGTCTCGTCCGTTCCACCAGGCCACGTCACGTCTCCACGAATGCTAGCAGCTGCATATAGTAGTTATATATATATGAGCATGGCCCCAAAACATGCTTGTAAACATGCTGTCTTTAATGTACTATGCACAGCCAGCAGCCTAGTACTTCTGCTTTCTTCTTGGCCCTACTAACAGTACAGAAAATGCCTTTATTAACAACAGCATCCTATTGTGCTAGGAGAAGAAAAATAGGTGGGGAGTTTATCCTTGGGTTTATGTATGAAATTAGCCTTTAATATATTGCTTGCTTTGATTTCAGTTTGAAGAGGATATCCTTGATATCTCTCTGGCTATATTGGATCGAAGCCTGAACCTCTGCCAAGGTCCAGCTGTTGATCTATCCAACCAAAACAATCCAATCTACGTGAGCAGGGTCATCAGCGCTATGGTAAACCGATCAATTAGTTACAGCTGCGCAATGCACCTACGAACAAAAACCCCAATACTTCATTGGGAATGCCTCAATATTTTACAGGAGCAGCTAACTTTTCTGCAAAAAAATAGCTACAGAAGAGGTAAAATGGAGATTTATTCTCGAGAAAAAAATATCCCAAAAGTTTAATTTACCATCTTCCCAAAAGGTTGCTCATAAATTGAAGGAATGTTTTCAAGATCTTTTGGGGAACACTGAATCTCAGATGTATTTTCGTAATAGATTTTTCAGTCCCTTAGATCTTTTCACTAATTTGGAAAGCCTCTGTCCATTCTGAAATAATTTGCTAAGTTTTTCAAACACCAAGAGAAGCATGAAATGTTTTGGAAAACCAGTGTTGGTATGGCTGCATTTTAAGGTGTGTATTTGGTGTTCTTTACTGAAGGGGAATAACACATGCCTCACCACATTCCTTATCTGAGATTCCTCCTTTAGAGCTGTGATCCTTTTCAATCCTTTAGACAGCACTCCCTTCAGGCAATTTCAACTTCAATGTGAAGTAAATAACTCCACCTAGATGTACAAAATTACTAAAAGTACAAATACTTAAGAAAAAAATCATTAAAAAAGAACTGTTTTCTGTACAACCATACGTGACACTTAAACAGGCCTCTGCAGTGGATGTGCACAAATACGTGCAAGCACGTCTAACAATTCTGAGCAAGCTACATGTACTATATGCACATTTGCAACAAACGTACATTCAGAGAAAATATGTACTTCTTGTAGCCTCCATATAAATAACTTGAGAATGTGAACCAAGACTGAATACAGAGTGTAGCAGTACAATGACATAAAAAGAGATTAAATCAACTAATGAAACAAAGAAAAATTAAATAGGCTGGCAGTCACTACATTAGGGGACACTTGTACTAACAATCATGGCAGTTTTAAGTCATCAGACTCTACAATCTGATCTGGGTTTGACCCAACTGTTCCACTTGAGCAGACAAAATTCTGTCTAAGATTCAAATACTGTGTCCCAGCACTCAGCCAGTGAGAACAGTGGTACAAACAGGGTCATGTCTGCCTATCGCCCCCTCTCCATTTTTCTGTAAATAATTTAATTCTCTCATGAGAAAGACTCTTTCAGGTTAACGGCAGTGATGAAAAAGGAGTAGTGGAAGGGAAGTGGAATGGAAAGTACTGCACAGGAACCAAACCCTTGCAGTGGAGTGGAAGTGTGACCATCCTTCGGAAGTGGTACAGTGGGAGATACAAACCTGTCCGTTACGGCCAGTGCTGGGTCTTTGCAGGAGTCATGTGCACAGGTACACATGAAGGGGAGAAGAATGCTGTCAGAAAGGAAGCTTACTAGAATTTCTGTAGTTTTAATTTTGTGACGTTATTGTTGAAGCTGTTTCAGCTTTGACAGAGAGAGGAAAAAGAACCTTTGCTCTCCATGCATGAAGGGTTATTTTCTTCTGTTTTAAACAGCCATCGGTTGTAATACTGCTCCCCAGTTTTATGAGTCATCAAACAAAATGCAAAGTGGTTTGCCAGGCTGGGCTGGTGAAAAGAGCAAGGTTTCCTGTTCCAAAGCTAGGATTCAAAGAAAACCAGTCCTCTTTTAAAGTCCTCACAATGCCAATTTTCTACTGTTGTGTCTTACCTACTGGTGACAGAAAACCAAATCACGATTCTGAGGACCTGTAAAGGGAGCTGCGAGCTGGGGAAAGCATTTCATCCTAGCAGTTTCCATTCAGAGCTGCTCTGAGAGACAAGAGTCACTTTGGGGAAAATACAAAAGAAAAATAATGCAATCGAGAGGTGTGTCTCAGAGAGGAAGAGAAAAAAGTAGCAGGTAGCAGAGAAACAACCACAGGGAGAAAATGGGAGAGAAAACAGGATGAAGAATGAAAGATTAAAATAAATGGGTGAACCTAACTTCTTAAAAAGAACATGGCAGCAAAGAATGTCATGTGAGTGGAACTGTTCTAAGCAATCATGCACAATGACTGTGACTTGCATCATCTCTGAGAGGGAAGTTTCTGAGGGTTTGTTCCCCCACTGAAAACATATACACTAGACTGCCACAAAAAACAGAAAAATACTTTCTAAATGTCTGTAAAATAGGTTTACAGCACATTTATGGTATTCTACATTGCAGTTCTGAGATCCTTGGGAATACCTACTCGTGTTATTACAAACTTCAACTCTGCCCATGACAGGAATATAAATCTGAGTATTGATAAGTACATCGACATTTCTGGAAAGACCCTGCACTTGACTGAAGACAGTGTGTGGTAAATATATTTTTTTCTTAATATTTCTTCCATTATATTCTCCTCTAATTAGAACATCAAGAATCATGGTCCTGAAAAACCACCCCAACCTCGTGCTCCCAGTGATATAAAACCCCATATCAAAGAGTCAACAGAGCAGAGTGTTCAGAAATGCAATATGTAGTCAGTTTTATCATTCTGAAGAATTAACAGAGGAGATACTTTGTACCATTCCTATTCAACATATAATTTGAAAATGTAACTGCTAATTTTGTCTCTACTGTACAAAAGTTTAATTTTTTTTCCAAAAATGTTGAAGAGTGATTAACCTTTTCCCCAAGGATTATATCAGCTTGTCCCTCGATTCCTAGAGCAGAGCCCTCTCAGAAGCCCGTAAGTTTTAGACCCAGCTCCTTTGCTACACACTGTTGATTGTCTCAGTCTTTCATGATTGCCATTATACATCCCTTGCACAATACTAGGAAGTTAACTAAAGTACAGGTAATAAGTTTAATGCAACTGAGAAAAATTCCATCCCATCCCTTAAGAAGAACATGCTGTTTCTTTTACCTCAGAGAAGCTGTTAAAAATGATGCTTTTGACAAAGAAATGCACAGAAACTATCACACTGCACATGTGTGTTGTACTGCATGCATCAGTGTTTCAGTCACCAAGCACCCTACACCGTGTGGACTGAATGGGACAAGGGTGACACGAAGTAGAAAGCAACTGTGAATTAAATACCAACAGACAGCAATGTGCACAGGAGACCTTTGGCTGTACAGCGTGTTGTTCTGGAACGTCCAGAATTGAATACTTGAGTCTGCAACAAATTATTTTCCTTCTAACATTATTTTTTTCAAAACATCCCAACATTTCTCAGAGATCTGAACACAAAAACCTGGCAAAGAATGGGAAAGAGATACTCAAGAAAGGAGACAGCAGCTCATCTCTCCACAGAGTTTTCATTCACTTGACTAGGGTTATTTATTGCATTGCACCAGAAATGTATCCAATCTTTCAATATAAAATTAATTATATGAATCAGGGACTCCTTATTCTACCTCCCTTACAGGAATTTCCATGTATGGAATGAAAGCTGGTTCATTAGAAGAGATCTTGGCTCTTTTTATGATGGATGGCAGGTTCTGGATGCAACACCCCAAGAAAGAAGCAAAGGTAACACTGTTGTAAATACAAATACATATTGTTAGTCCTAAAGATTGCTACTGAAATTTCAGGACAACTCTCTTCTGTCTACTCCCTGCAGACATAGCATTAATTCAGGTGCAAAAGAAAAAGCAATACCCACATCAGTCTCCGGTTGCTTTTCTGTCAGCCTCTGGATTGCCTACCAGCATGCAAATTCTTACATTTTTTGATGCTCTGCCTCCACAAAAGCCAGCACATCTTAAATTCACTTCTCTCACCCATGTTTGTCTGAGCACCTAACTAGGGGGGACGGTGAGCGAGCGGCTGTGTTGTGTTTGCTGCTAGCCCACTGAGAAGCCACAACAGCCTGCTAGCAAGTAAACACCATAGATAACCAATGGCCAGCACTTGGGTTCACATGTTGGCTCTGGTTTTATTTACTAATACAGACACAACTTCAGTGATCTAGTTTTATTACCTCCATCAAAAGATTCATTTATTTGGCCACTCTAAACCCATCAAACTCCAGATAAATTGCTTCTCATTCCCCACTACTAAGTTCACCAAATTTAGCTTCTTGGTTCTTCTCAATGCCCATAGAGCATTGATGACTCAGATCTCATAAGTCTGACTGTACTTCTGACTCAGCTCCCATCCTCTCCTATCCTGTCACTAGACAGCTTAGTATACAGCCCTGCAAGCTTTTGAGGGTTAGAACACCTCACATAGCACACATCATAAGAAGTGTTAG
>NW_010110147.1:0-29399 GCF_000699245.1 Pterocles gutturalis | reverse complement strand
ACTTTATTAGCCTTACAACCTCCTCTGTGCTCCTACCTTTTGATAGAAAATGTATGTAGAATCTCTGAACATGCTGTTACCATAATGCAGGCACAGAAACAATGCACTTTATCCAAACATGTCTTTGGAGTGATGACCTCTCCCTCTTGCTGTCAGCATGAGGATTTGTGTTCTTTCGCAATAGGCAGTCATTTAACTTCTCCCTCTCTCTCATACAGGCATATATCAGTGTGGTCCCGCCTCCACCAGAGCCATTAAGGAAGGGGATGTGAACCTGGATTATGACAGATCATTTGTGTTTGCAGCAGTGAATGCTGACTATGTTACTTGGATTCGCTACAGCAACAAGAGAAAAGAGAGAATTTATTCTGATACTAGGAAGATGGGAAAATTTATCAGCACCAAAGCCATGGGCACCAACTCCCGTGTGGATGTCACTGCTAATTACAAATATCCAGAAGCTAACTTCTTTATTACAGTTGTCTTGCCACTGATGGCCTTTGTTGGATCAAGCACTGACTTAATTTCTTTATTTCTTCTGGAGCAAAGTAATTGTGAATTTACAAAGTCTTAGGGCTTGTTGTCAGCTGACAGTGATTCAATATAGCCTTTGTGGCCCTTGATGAAATACTAATATATTCAATAGAAAGTCAAAGCTATTTCTGCAAAACATTCTGTCCCAGCTGTTCTGATCAGCTGGTGAGAATATTTCTGTTATGCCATGCAGCAATAGCCATTCTGGAGAGTTGTCTGGGAAGAGTTTCTGCAAAAGGATTTCTTCACCCTTCATAATTTCAGAGGAGATTGCAATTGCCCCAGGTTATGCAGGACTGAGCTCTCCCATCAGTGATCTTTCTACTGCTCACAGCTTCTAAGAGGTGCCCATGAACAGCCAGCTAAAGCTGACAGGCAGGTTTTACTTTCCAGCCTTTGCGGCCATGTATATTCATTTGCTTTTGTGGCAAAATTAGCAGTTAGGTTAGACCCCACTTTCTCCTTTTGTGTATCTTTGCACTTTTCAGCTTTCCTAAACTGTATTTACTGAGAGAAATTATAGCTCAATTGCACTATATCCAGCATGCATGAGATCTCTGACCATGTTATCTTTCAAATCAGGATCCTTGAAAGAAAGGCAGGTGTATAAAAAAGCACTGAAGCTGCTTGGTGTGAGAAGCACTGGGAAAAGAACCAAAATTACAAGACCTAGAAGACGATCTTCAGTAGCATGGAGACAAAATATGACACAGCCTGCACAAAAACCCAGTATCTCAGGGAAGCTGATCCTTGATGCATCTCTTGTGACTGGCCAGGATATCCTCCTTACCTTGGCACTCAGGAACTTGACTTCAGATTTCAAGACCATAAAGGTTAAACTGAGAGCTTCAGCCATTCTCTACACATGAAAACCAAAGGCACAGATTCTGCAGTTATCTAGGTCTATTAAACTTGGATCTGAGGAAGGTAATTTTAATTTTTTTACAGCTTAGTACAAGACATAGCTTTGTTTTGTGGCCAAATCACACAGAAATAATGAATGGCTCAAGAAATGCATTACCTGCAAATGGTTGGAGGTTAAGGCTATTCAGGGGAAGAGAAACATGTATTTTAAATGCCCTGTCTTAAGCACTTGCTTTTGTGCACTGTCAGAAAGGATACTGAGATGGGTGACCTTCTGTCTGACCCAGCACAGCCACTATTAGTTCTACATTATGACCTTTTTGGCTAAGAAAGAACGACGAAGAGACATACACCAGAGACTACTCAGCCACCTGCTCCCCATAAACAAAGTATACAGACAGATTAGAAGGGGGAAACATAAGCCTACGTCTTCTGCAGCAGCAGAACAGTAACTACAGACTGCAGCAAGAGCTACACCGCCTGCAGATAGCGGCCTTTGCCCTGCTTTTATAGGGACAGTGCTGAAAAATGAGACATGTAACAGAGATGAATATAACTGCCCTCTCAAACTAATACACAGCACGTTATAACTCTTTCCACCATTCCAGCAGCAGATGAACATTTTTTTCTCAATGTACTGAGCTCCATCGCCTTCCTCACTAGCACAGAGACTCTGGCTGTGCACCCTCTTCAAGGCAGAGGCTGAAGAGCTGCGTTGGCAAGGGCATTTAAACCAACCCATCTTTTCACCTGTGCCTTCTTTGCAACAAAGGAGCATTAAATGTCCAGCTCCAGAAAAATGAAAAAAGCATCAGCAAGCATTGCCACAAATATCCATCCTCAGAACTGTCCAGCTATAGAACTGTACCTGATTATTTAGTGTTTGATGTGAATGTAAGTAGAAGTCACCTATGAGCATCATTCCTCTCTATTGGCTATCAGCACCCACAAATGGACAGCCCCAGGGTGACAGCATCCTTGCTCCTTAAAATAGATATATTACAGATAGCTGGTACTTAGAAACAAAAAAAACAAACAAAAAAAAAAAAAAAAAAAAAAAAGAAGAGGGGGAAATTCTGTTTCTATTTCTGTCATAGTACTATGAAGAAAGTTAACTCTGTCTCAGCTGAAACCAGGACAATTTCCATTCCAGTGAAGGAGATTTCATTCAAGATCTCCTATTCCCAGTACAAAAACTCTCTGCTGGATGACAGGAAGATCCTAGTGACTGCTGTGTGTGAAACCAAACAAGGAGCCTCGCTTCTAGTGGAGAAGGATATTGTACTTCAGGATCCTTTTCTCACCATCAAGGTAACAGTTGATCTCCTTTGTGTCCCTAGAGAGATGTGTTGAGAAGAAGCAACTAGAATCCTTACTCCATCTACTCCTCATGGGAAGGAGGGTGAGGGTGATTTGGTCTCGTTGCTGCAGTGACAGGCCGTATGACACAAGTGAAATGAAACACACTAAGGAAAAGCAAACCTTTTTGAGGCATAGTTATGCGATGGTATGCTTGACAGGGCTTGTTGACATGGCACTGATAAAGTTCTCAGTGTTATGAGGGTTACAAGGTAAGATTATCTCCACAGAGACAGACAGACAGAGAGAAACAAGGAGAGACACACAGATCTAGACCACATCTACCTCTCCACCTTTGTCAGGGAAGTCGATAATGCCTGGGGCCGTGAGGCTCATTATTACTAATACTCAAGGAAGGTCTTTCACCTTACCAGGAAAAGTGGCACTTTTCACCTTCTGTAACATCTTCCCAAATGATTAATAATTAGAACTGGAGGGGGTTTTTTCCGCTTAAGACTGACTTCTGACAAATGTTGTACAATGGGTAAAAAGCAAATCTCAGTCTACAGGAAAGACCACGTGCTGTGTCTGCCCAGGGACAGTCCAGGGTCTGCATGGCCCATCACATCCATGTAAACTAGCTTACCTTGTTTTGGACACATCAGCACATTCACATGCTGTATCAGACATGGGATCAAATGCCATCTACCGACCTACTGTACTGCAAACAGCACAGAGGGAGTTATGATAATCCACAGAGTCGTTCAGAGCCTCCAGACTGGATGAGCTATCCCAAACCACTCTGTCAGTAGCACACAGGAAAAGCAAGGTTACACACAGGAATAAAAAGTTTGGATTTTTGTAGGTCTGGCAATTTCTGAATACCAAGTTCTAGCGAGACTTTGTAAAAAGTCTTTTGTGCTGTGTCATGCAAATAACAGTCAGCTTATATATGGCAGGCCCCTGAATTAAATTACTTCAGTTCAGTGACTAAGTTTCAAGCAGGGTTTATATTTCTGTTGATTGAAACTTCTGTATAAACATGCAGTCAACAATAGAGAAATGCAATTGGGGTGCTGGACTTCTCAATGACATTAATTAATATTACATTATCTACAAAGATAACCAGATACACCAATTCCACTTTATCTCAGCCAAAATAAGGTATGGATATGTTTATTTGCTACTTGGCATTCTATTTTTTTTTTTCCTGAGATGCCACAATTCACCTCTGTCTCACACCACCAATGCTTTCTAATTCTAATCCTTTCATTTAGCCTAACTAAAGCTAATTTGCCTTAAGCTGCCTACAGTAGTTAGCCATATATGCCAGGTTAACACTTGTATTCTCGTTCTGTTCTCACTCTGGTAAGTATCACATACACTGACCTAGTTAAAAAGTTGGGACTAAATGGTAGATTCTATGGTAGTTTGTTCTTTCACAGCCACACTGGATGGCTGATTCAAGCCCAAACTCTGCTGCCCCAAAATATGTAAAATCAATACAACTCCTGGCTCTTTCCTGTCCAGCAGATCCTAAGAGGGTAGGTGGCTTGCAGTGGGAATGAAAAGAAAAAAACACAAGAAAGAAGTGAGACTAATGCTATGGCTGAGCAGAATGTTTTCTCTCTGCAGGCCCTTGGTCCAGCAGTGGTACACCAGGCTGTTGATGTGCAGGTCACCCTTACCAACCCGCTGCCTGAAGCAGTGACAGACTGTGTGCTGAGAGCAGAAGGTAGTGGCCTGCTCAAAGAGCAACTCAGAATCAAGTATGTAAATGCTATCTGGCTAATAACTCACTCACTTTGGTGGGAAACCTGTAATAAAAGCAGGGTTTTTAAAAAGATTCTGTCAACCTCACGACCTCTGTTTGCACCAACCCTGGACAAAATACCATTAAGTCAGTTCTCTCCATATACTAGTTGGAGATTTTTTTTATACCTCTTTTGCCAAGCTTTGAATTACAGAATGTTCAGGGAGTGGAGAGATGGCCTGCTTTTAATGACAGCGTGTAACTCAGAGTGCTGTAGTTAGTGACTGAATTATATAAAGGGGAAAAAATTTAAAAACGTTCTTTTTGCAGTTTGCAAAGGAAAACCAACAATCTTTGAAGGATAAGAGAGAAAGTGATGATTTCTTTTTCCTTCAGATATTAAATTACTAAGGAGCCAGAACATATACTGTAATGAAATGTCTTAAAATTATGTCCACTGATATCATACCAATAAGAAATTTTTCTCCCATCTCCTCTGTGGTTATTATTTTAAAAATATTTTTTAAAGTTCCCAAAATATTTATGCTGGGGGAGTTAGAACCAAGAAATTGTGAGAGGAAAACAAAAAAAGACAGCAAAGGATGGATAATGATGTGAATCACTACGGTTTCATTTACACTGAATGCAAAATTCAGGTCTAGATCCTGACCTTGAACCTTAACTTGCCTTACCAGCATTGCTATTGCTCAGCTACAGTACCTCCTTAGAGCAGCGGGACCCTTTCCCCCCCTCTCTGTTTCCTGGTGCTACTATCAGTCTCCTAGTGTTGGACAGCCAAGAGTCATTTCTAACTATGGACATAAAATCAACAGGTAATCACATTTACCACACCAAAATACAGCATGAGCATATCTAGACCACTATAAATGTTGTGAGTGTTGAGGGCAATACATACCGTTAGGTTTGAGCTCTTCTAAAGATAACCTTTCTGATCATTCCTCAGGCGCTCAATATGTTTTGCCCTCGTGATACAACCCCTAATTCTCTATCACAGGTTGAGAACTGCCGCTGTTCTACCACATCCATTACAGCTTGATTAGTTCTTCAAGGGTAGTGTTGTGGGGGCTGTGAGCATGGAAGGTTATGTCCACCCTGTGCAAGGACACAAACACAGCAGCCACTTACACTGTGGCTCTTCCTTTCCATGCTGTCTTAGCTTTGAGGACTCTATGTAAGGATATATAGCAAGAATTTTTCAGCTGCTTGAACTTACAAATGTATTCTCTCTTTTAGTGTGGCAAGTATGGCCCCCATGGAGAGCTCAACCGTCCAATTTGAAATCATTCCCTACAAGAGTGGCACTAGGCAGCTTCAGGTGGACTTGGTTTGCATCCATTTTTCAGATATTAAGGGATTTGTGATGCTTGACGTGGCTCCTGCTCAGTGATATAACCTGTGCATCAGTTCAGTTTTGTCTCTGTTTATGAGACTGGTGCAGTGTTCATACATTATTATGACTGGGAGCATGGGAATGCAGACTACTCAGCCAAAGTAAAATGTTGTAATATGAATGGAAATTAATAAAAAGGCATCATATACTATACTGTAAAGACAGTGTCATCTTTTTCATTCCCTAACCTGTTTTATGGACCTTCATGAGTAGAATTACTAGTGGAAATCATATATAATTTACTTGAAGAAGAGGATCAAGTGTGATTGTTTTCAGCGTTAGAGACTGTAGCAATGATAACAGCTATATTTCCAAGGAACACCATTTAAAATTAGTGGTTTTGTAAGCTTCATTGAATACCATTTAATTATATTCACTAAAAATAAGTTTTATTCAGTAATAGCCAAAGTACAATCCAAGTAGCTGATATAATTCAATTCTAGAATTAAATTTATCATTTCATCTAATTACTAGAAGGAAAATACAGCAATAAGATACAGCAGTGTTACAACAGAACTCTCTTCTTATCACTGGAAAAATGAGAAGCTATTCAAAATACAATACTCTTCAATTCAGTTTCCCTATTCAGATCATGATTCAATCATATGATAAATTATAAATAATTAAATGTTCGTCAAAGAAATGACTGCAAGAAACAGTACAAAAGCAGATGAAAGAAACAGGTCTTTGACTAAGGAGTGGCAAACAGTAGAGCACCTGAAATAATAACAGGCTGGAATAGCTGTTCCTGAAAACAGGAATGAAGCAGAACATCATTGAACAGTAAATATCTCATCTGTTATCTGGACTAAGACACATTTATTTACACACATGGCTCCTCACATATGCACCACTGCCTCAAAATGCTCAGAGTTCTCTCTGGATGAACTAAATCAACGAATGAAACTTCCCCAAAGATAAAAGGATAAATCATTACCACAGCCAACCTGACTGAGACTGAAACACATTTCTAACACTGATACACTATAGTGAAGCACTATGCAAATTTTCACGTATGCACATCTTACAAATTCACCTCCTCATACAGCCTCAATTATCACTTACTTCAGTTGGCTCTACCAGGAAACAAAATCATTTGGCCCTTGAGAGTGGGGGGAAAGGGTATTCAACAAGGAAAATATACTGTAAGAGATGTCTTATAGCCCCTATACTAGGGGTTCAACCCCAAATCTTGTTCAGCTGGCTACATCTCTGCAATCACCCTCTCCCAAAGAAGCTTCTGGATAATAAATTTGGTATTTTAATGTAAAATAGTATTTTCATCAGTTGACATATTAAGAGCAGCTTCCATTAAATTTCTTGTTGGATAACACTGCACTCAGGTATGACAAACCCACAGAGGCAGGAATACATGGAAATTTTCGTGCAAGTCACAAAATATTTTGTGGAAATAGAGATGTCACAGCAAGTGTACTCAGGAGTGCAGGTGCACAAATAAAATCTCTTCTCTTCCAGGAGCATAATGTTATATCCAAGTCTTAAACCTCTGTTTGCTAAAGCCTCCTTTTTCTATAAATCACTGGTTGTATCTAAGACAATATAATCTTTAGAGATATATTATTTATGCAGCTGCACAAATAGACACAGCATTCTTTTAAAATACACGGTAAGAAAAAGTCTTTGCCCCAGCTTACTCTTTTTAATGAGCACTAAAAGGAAAACATAAAGAACTTTTATAGGTGGTTAGATCTTTAGGATATGAGAAAAAGAGAATATTGAATATTGTTTTCATCTAAACAAAATGCATTTAGTTTCTGTGAGTCTAAGAGAACATGACTGCAACTCGCCCTATGCAGTGGTGGAGCCACAAATGCCAGAATAGCTACCAACAATTCAGGAAAAATAAAATAAAATAAAGGTTAATTTTAAAAGGAGTTTACAGGAGAGGAAAAGAGGTCTCCTGTTGCCATGAGGCAGAAGGACAGAAAAAAATGCAGCTGATGTAATGAATAAGTAAATTTCTCAATACTGTGCTGACTTTGGTTCTCAGTTTCGCGAAGTAGTTCCAGAAACAGTTTCAGACAAAGACAAAACTGATACCTATACTGTTTTGTTTATAGAAATTACCTAAATACTTTCTACTATAATGTCTCTAATTGAAGCACAGCTAAAAGCTTTCAGGACTTATATGTAACTCTGAGGCTGACTGCTAAGCTTCACTGCATTTTAAATACAAGTGATGGACAAGACAAAAGTGACAATTTGGAAGATTTATTGCAGGAAAAACTGACTGAGCTATCCTACTGGCCCACTGCATCCTCTTCATAAGGAACTGCAGCAATTGCCTTAGGAGTATTTACAAAGGCTTTGCTAAGCACAAACCAGAGCAATTTCCCAAAAAAAAGTGTATGGGGACCCACTTTACAATGCTCTCTGGCTACGACTAACAGGCAGTAGTAGTGACCAGGAGCCATAACCAACACAGGCAATCAGTCAGTGCATTGGTCCTAATTATTTTGGCATTATGCATTTTGAGAAAATTGGAGTAGGGTCTGGAGGAAAGGTTGGGTGTTTTCACTTTGCTTCAGGTCAGAAACTTCACACAGTACTACCAGGAGAATTGGCCAAACTTGTCTCCAAGAGCACTTGAGAAAAAGCAGCCCATGACGTGTGTTTTTTGTTTTGTACTGGCACTAACTTCAAGGTTGTTACTTGCCCACACTTGCTGACACAGACTTCACCCAGCCCTTCATCTGTATCTTACAAAACCATTGTATTGATCCTCCTAACTTATGCCAGAGGAAGTTCCATCTGTTTCCTTTCATGCAGGTATCATAAAGCAGACAGGAAAAAAAAGACTGATTTTTTGGTTTGCAAAGGCAGATACTTTGCAATACTACCAGAAGTGCTCAGAAAGCACAGGATGGGAAGAAAAGGCTCAGGACAATACAATCAGAAGGATGTATGAAAATTCGCAATTAACAGTCACAGATCCTCATCCCACAAAGCTGCTCACAGTCCATCATTATCCTCCACGAGGAAGGCACTATGCCACCCATATCTAAATCCCAGCACTGTGTCCATTTACTCTGCAGAGTTAAAAAGCCAAAATAACAATGACCTGAATGTTCCTAAGAGACCATTTGCCCTTTTCCTCCTGACAATACCTAGTACTGTCCAGGAATGCAGTCCCAACGTCCCCCAGAAAGAATGTTCACGGACACAAACTGACTCTATGATACAGACTGAACTGAGGTCTCATTTGAATTTCTTTAATCTGAAGCCAACAAAATCTTCAAAGCATGTTTATTACACCAATATTTTGCCACCCACACAAATACGTACAAGCAGTGCAGAAGCTTGTCAAAACTCGTCAGCCCAGAGAGACTGGAATGAAGATTGAAAAGGACACCACACACACACATAGAGGAATTCAGATTTCTCCAGGCAAAGGAGAGGGAAATAGGTAGCTTTGCACCTATCAATTAAGTCTTGCAAGATCTTGGAAGGTCAGGCTAGACAATCCTCCACTTGACTCAGAAAAGGCCTTGAGGTAGTGATGGTATTTCACAAAATCTCATAAAATCTTGCAAGAACGCAGACTGTCATTACACTAACACACAGTGCAGCCAAGCCATTCAAATTCCTTCAGTATTTCTTCTTAAATACAATCTAGGAAATTACTTCAGAGACTGTTTGTCACGAGAGCTTGGAATGACCTCATCCTAATTAACTATATGAAAAGGAAGCCTACTGTTCAAATGAAAATCATCCCTAAACCTTGTGCCAAGTTCCAAGCTCTGCAGCACTTGGGGCTGGGGCTCTTCCGGGCATCAGCATCATCAGCTGCCCTCAGCAACCACACCCAATTCAGTTTCAGTGTTAAAACACATTTGTCCTGTTAGACATAAGACAACTATTCAATTAAACTAATGATTATCACAAGAAAAAATGTCTAAGTGCCCGAGGAAGGATTTAAACAGCTTCTGCCAAACCTACCCTGCATGCAAAGTCTCTTTTGTCTGTTAACCTTTCCAGGGGGCCTCTATAGGCCATCGAGGCCCATTTCAGTGCAATTAAAGCTACAAAGGGACAATAAATAGTTCTCTGTCCACAGATTACAAAGTGCTGATCAGTGCATCCTACATAGCAAAGATTACTTGCAGTTGCCAGTTTGACCGAGAGATGGCACTGTGCACACACAGCCACCCAAGGCAGGGGCGGTGGGCGAAACGCCGCAGGGACCTCCACCAGCCTGAGGGAGGTGTTCACACACACGTACACTGCAAAGGAGCACTGAAAAACGCTGACTGTGCAAGGAAAGTCAGAGGTTTGAGCACAAACAACTGGCTTACGCTTCACGTACACTTAAATAGTATGAATCCAACATTATATACTGCGTTTACCACTTCATATAAAAAACAAGTTCAAGACACATACTAAAATCACATGTAATTAACATTGAAAAGTGTATGTTGACAATAAACTCACTGAGTTTTCTGGAAGATCCCCCAGTGTGCTTATCTTTTAGTATTCCCAATTTCTGCAAATCTGGTGACCTCCATGCTTCCTAAAAAAGTCAAACCAGTTAAAGGTTACCTCAGGCAGCACCGCGCCCGGGCTGCAAAGCAGGCTGGTGACAGCCTGGGGGGCACTGGGGGAAGCACCGCCAGCAGGCAGAGGGGGGGGATCCCTCCCCTTCATTCAGCACTGGCCAGGCCACACCTGCAGCGCTGCGCCCAGTGCTGGCTCCCCAGCACCAGAGAGACATGGACACCCTGGAGACAGCCCAGCAAAGGGCCACGGAGAGAAGGAAGGGACTGGAACACCCCGCACGCGAGGAAAGGCTGAGGGAGCTGGGACTGTTCAGCTCCAGAAGTCCCTTCCAACCTCAACCGTTCTGTGATTCTGTGAAAATGAAACTATACCATTAACGCTATGCTGTAAATCACTACAACTAAGACAGCTTGTATTTAGCTTAAACAATGCATATAAACAAGCAACTGTAAAGTTTAATATGCAAATATTAAAAAAAACACCAAGCTCACTGGACTGTGCAGCAGCTATCCAGTGTCAATCCCAATCTCATTCTGGAATGGCTACAATGACCTCTTAATGCATCACTGCTAATGTAAGACATGGGTCCCTTCTTCTTATTGTCTACATGCCTACACTGATGTCTACTTGCTATTTCATGGCCTAATCATTCAGTATCTTCAGATTCCTCTACAACTTTTCCAAAGCTGCCTCCCTCGTCTTTACTACTCAGAATAACTGCGCAAGCTTTGCCACCTGCCCTGGTTTCAGCTGGGACAGGGTTAACTCTCTTCACAGCAGCTAGTCTGGGGCTGTGTTTGGGTTTGTGCTGAGCAGAAGCTGATCACACAGTGATGGCTACAGCTGCTGGAGGACAGTCAAGGACTTTCCAGCTTCTGTGCCCATGTCTGCAAGCGCAGGAGAAGCTGGGAGGGAGCACAGCCCCAGTGACCAGCCTGGGATTCGACCTCAGGTTTAGGACTGTGACCCAAATTAGCCAATGACCTACTCCATATCATGCACATCATGCCCCATATATGAATTAGGCTCTGTCCAGAGGTGACTTCTTGCTCTGGGTCATGTCTCTCAGGGTTGTCTTGCTCTCTCAGTCAGCTCTCGGTCTCTCAGACACTCAGGCTCTTATTTCTGACCTGGGAGTGCAGTTTCAGGACTCTCCCTGCTCCAGGATCATTAGCCAGGAATGGGCTGAGCCTTGGTCATCGGGTGGTGAGCAGTGTCACTGTGTGTCACTCATTTGTATATCCGTCTATTATTTGTATATATTACTATTATCATTATTATCACCATTTTTATTTTCAGTTTTATTGTAGTTCAGTTATTAAACTGTTCTTATCTCAACCCACGAGTCTCTTTTCCCTTTACCCCTTTAATTCTCTCCCCTATCCCTGGGAGGTGGTAGGGTGAGGGAGTGGGTGCATGGTGTTTGATTGCCACTCACAGGGTCAAAGCACAACACCCCTCTTGTCTTTTTATCAGCTTCTCAAATTCATGAATTTGTGGAAGATCATAGATTTCTGCAAAACTACTGGTGACTCAGGTCACAGTGAAAACTGTTTATTTCTGCTGTCTTATTTCCTGTCTTTTGACCAATTATTTATCAATGCAGTGACCTTCCTTTTATATTATGACAACTTTAAGAATGTATTTAGTCCAAGTCTCCAGCGTGATATTTTTAAATAGTCTGCATTACGCTACAGAAGTTCTACCTTTTTCAGCTGTTGCTTTTAACAAGTTTCCTCATTTTGAAGTGGTTTCTTTTTTTCGACTTAGGCACAAGGGCAATAGATGTGTTGACCTTTTTTTTTTTTATTCCTGGAAGGGTTTAGGATCTAAGTAGTTTAGGGTCAGTGTTGGAGAGCAGCTCTTCAACACTCATATTTGAGGTGCATTCTGTGCATTGTTTAGAGACAAGTTAAGATTTGCATTTTCTACTCTGGGGTCCCCAATGCACAGCTCTTTGAAGAAACTGTCACCAGCTGTCTTTAAAGGCTTCATATCCCGCTGTGGAATTTAACGTCATCTGTAGGTAGGAAAAGTCACCCCTTTCTGCTCCTCAGTGTGGTCTGAGAGATAAGAGTCCTCAACTTCTGCACAGCAGGGCAGCAAGATAAGCTGACGGAGAGGTGGCAACATCATGTCCCACCCTGTATAAAGAAATCGAACAAACAACTTTGAAAGTGGATAATTTTCAAAGAAAGCTGAAGGAAGGAGCCATCGCCCACCAGAGCAAGCAGGAGCTGAAGACCTGCACGGTACAGGAAACTAGACATGGGCCAAGGTAAGCAAAAATCTCTTTGGTTAGTCCCAAGCATTTGCCAGTTGTCTGTCAGGAAAAACAACCGTCCCTGCTCCAAAACAGTGTTCATGAGGCTTGTAGAAAAGGTGAGCTGCTCACAGAGCAGGAGTTTTAAAGGCTAAGGGAGTTCAATTTGCATGGAGGACTGCACAAAAAGGGACAGCAAACAAAAGCTGGTATCAATGCCTAAGAAGAGTTTGAGAGAAGCAGTAAGAGGCAGCTCAGGGTTTTGTAAGAGTTTGGAAGCAAAGGCAAGAGAATTATCCTTAACATAGGGGATGGGGGTAGGGGGTCAGGGAAGGTAAGCCAGACTACAAAACTGAAGCAGAGAGATGAGGGTCCAGGTTCCAAGCAACCTTGAAGAAAGTGAGAATAGGATCCATGAAATGTCATATGAAGGAGAGGAAACCAGACTGCACATGACTCACCAGTCAGTCTATGAGATAGCCAGAACAGATATCTTCATCACAGAGGAGAAAATATATGAGTTCAGAGCTGGCTCCGTGAAGCTTAAACTCGTGCCGGGCTATGAACTGGGCCAGCCGTACAGAGATTTGACAGCCAGAGCAGAATCATTCACTGAAAACAACGCATGATAAAATTCATATGGGAAAAAAGAAACAAAGCACACAATCCAGTGGGACTCCCACAACAAACACAGAAGGGACAACAGCAACGGGAGAAGCTATCAATGCAGAGGACAAGGCAAGTTAGACATAAGGAGAGATCAGACCAATGAAAACTGTGAGGAGTAGTAGTTGTCGCTTCAGCACAGGAGCAATGGCTTTTAGCTGGAACAAAGGGAGGAGCCTGGGTCAGCAAGAGGAGGTAGGTGAAAAGATGTGTCATATAAGGGTCAGCAGTTAAAACCTACAGGTTCAAGGATCTTAAGTGACAACTTGGGAGCTGAAGAGATAAGTGAGGTCAGGATGATCCCAAGGCTGAGAAAAAACAGGGTGTTATCTGCTTCTCATCAAGAAGTCTGGAAAGATTAAGAACACTACCAAATCCCAAAGAAAAGTGCAAGTACATGATCACACTACAGCCACTGAGCACCACTGAAATTGTGAGAATTTTTTTCTCCCTTCTGGTGCTGGACAGAAGCACATATGATTTGTATGATGCATGTGCAGGAGACAGGAGGAGGAGGAGGAGCTCTTCTGTCTCCTGCAGCCCTGGGTGTGAGATTGCCAGCTAAAGTGGTGCAAAGAAGGAACAACCAGTGTTTGATTTGCTGTGATCCAGCATAGTTCGAGGACTCTACAGCCACACTGCGCTCAAACCAGCAGTGACGTTTGCAACTGCTCATCTTTGGTGCACATCAGACATACATAATGCAGTAAGTGCTGGAAGAGCTTGCACCCACATTGCAAGTGGGGTGTAATAGCTTGTCTCCTGTGCACAATTTCAACCACGTATCCACATGGATGGATGCTGCTTTGATGCCACCAGTGCCCTTGAGTATACAGAGTAAGACTCCAAATGTAGTCACAGGGCATGCTCAGTGCCAACTACATCTGTATTACTTGAATGCTCAGGTCTGTTCCATGTCCTTTCCTGGGCAGGAAGGAGCTTTTGCATAATCACTGGGTTCACTTAATGATGCCAAGGTATAAGCAAAGGCAGCTCATTAGCTACTTGACACAGGAACAACCAAGCTCAGAGAGAAGGCCCTTACAGTTACTGGGTAGAAAGTCTGAAAGGCAGGGGACACTGTCTGAGCGGAGAAATACATGACCAGTTGTTTGTGTGCCACGGGATGTGGTCCAGGGACAGACTGTGGGCAGCTCACAGCCCCAAACTCATTCTGTGTCCTCTCACACTACAGGTCTGAGCATCAAAAAATGTGATTTCAAGATCACAATGAACAACAATAACCACCACACAGAAGAAATCAGCACTGAAAGGCTCATGGTGAGGCGGGGGCAGCCATTCACCATCACTGTGAGCTTCTCGGCTCCAATACATAGCTACCTGCAGCAGCTGAAGAGGACCTTCCTCATAGTACAGACAGGTAACATCCCTACCATACTTATCAGACCTCTGGTCCTCCACACACCTGAAGAACAGCGCTGGTGGCAAAAGCCACCTCCAGAACTGGCCAGAGGTACCCACGTTCAGAAATGAGGCCAGTGAACTGTTTATCTAAGGCAGAGTAGAGCCTCCTGCTGCTGGGACTGCAGGGTCGAAAGTAGATCTCTTTCCAGAAGTCACTGCAGCACAGTGACCAATGCAGGTTCACTACTCTGTGATCTCACGGAATCTCTCCTCAATCCTGGCTTTCGGTTTAGGAATGTCCAAACGTAGCTAGCCTGTCACAGACGTTATGTTACTGAGTGTTTTCTAGAGAGACCCCTGAGAAGGGCAGCAGCATTCACCCCCAGCTTCTTTTACCATAATCTGGGCATTTGGCAGGTCTGCGCCACTCTGGCTGTTACTGGTTTCTACAAATCTATGAAATGCACATCCTGCTTTCACACATGGAGGCCTGAGTGCAGTATTAACCGTAGGAAGATTCACTAGGCATTAAGCTGCTAAAGGGTTAAGACTCTCGAACAGGAAAGGAGAGCTATGGCTCCAGATAAGGTCCCTGCAATCTGCATGGGAGGAGGGTGCAAGCCTGGAATAGACACAACCAGATCTCTTTGGCTGCAGGATCACATCCTTCCAAAGCAGATGGAACCCAGATGGAATTTCCCATCTCCAGCTTGGGAGACCAGAAGCAGTGGAGCGCAGCAGTGGAGGAGCAGGACCCATGCTTCTGGACCATCTCTGTGCACGCTCCTGCCAACGCTCCCATTGGCCAGTACGCTCTGCTTTTACACGCCTCCAAGTCTTACTGTCTCCTGGGCAACTTCACCCTTCTCTTTAACCCCTGGTGCCAAGGTATGTGGTCAGACAAGAAAGGCGGGCTGGGATCAGTCACTTCACAAAAACAGCTTTTGAGCTCTGGCACTCTGCCTCCATGGAGGCTCAGCTGGATCACCCAGCACTCCCCAGCACTTCTGCCCTGCTCCTCACAGCATCTCAGGAAAGAGGTTGGGGCTAATAAAAGCTCAACGCTGCCTGCCTCAGCACTTCTGCCCTGTTCCTGGAGTCCTCCACTGCCAGAGCCCCGACCTCCTGCTAAGGGAAAAATGTTTGATAAAGTGTTTCCTATAATAAAGATTTTAAGATGAGTCAAAATTATAATTGGTTTGATTAAGGCCACTGTATCTTTCTTAGGAACAGAGAAGTCAACACCTAGGAGTGTAAAAGAGCTAGCTACTGCAGTAGCCTAAGTCTGGAGGAACTTTTTGAACAAGGAAACAGAGAGGTGACAATTAAATTCTTCTTTCTGGTCTGATTCAGGATCCGTGGTGTTTTTCCAGGGCAGAATGCCAGGGACCGCTGAAGTCCCTAGAGTGCACTGGGGTCTGCTGATGTAAGAGAGATGCAAGTGCATCTGAGACCAGGAATGCTTTCTTCCCGATGCTTTTTTCCTCTGATCTAGATGATGAGGTGTTCTTGGCTAACGAGGCACAGCGGCAGGAGTACATTTTAAACCAAGAGGGTATCATCTACTGGGGGACTGAAAATGCAATCCTAGAACAGCCCTGGGACTTCAGTCAGGTAAGCAACACACCAAAGATGTCTGTACTCCCTTATAGGGACCAGCAGAGGAAGGATGCATATCTCATGTGTGTACAGGATGCTATCCACTTCCATACTCTGGCTTTGATGAAAGAACTTGCTCTCTGCACTCACTCTCTTTGACTAAGACTGTGCAGGAGAACAGGGACCTTCTCAGGCTGTCCTCTATGAAGAAATGCATTGGTCTCTATCTGGGCTTTGTGTGCCTTCCTTTCATCAACAAATATAAAAGCATTTTACAGAGCTTAGTAACACCATCTCTATTTTACAAGTAGAGTAAGGACAAGTAGATCTTCCGATTTGCCCAAGGCCATGTGACACAGCCAGTGATTAGAATGGGATTTTATTCCACTTTAGTGCCACCAGATCACAAAAGTACCTCTGTGTCAACCTAGAGAGTGCTCCAGAAAAGTATCAATTTCCCTCAATCAGGGGATGGATTATCATGCTAATGCATTTCCCACCTTGCTTTAATAAAGTTGTAGGTCTGCCTTTAGCATGTTGTGCTCCCCCTCCAAACCTCTGCCTGGAGCTCTCCTCCACAGCCCCCTTGTACAAGACTATCAGCAGAAAGGCAGAAATAATCTGCACAGTTACAAACCCTTGTGGGGACTCAAAAGAAAAAATGTTCAGGACAAATTTCCTGAAATTATGTGTTCTTGTTTCAGTTTGAGGAGGATATTGTTGACATCTGCTTCACACTGCTAGATGTAGGTGAACGTCATCAACGGAACAAGGATCACACCCAGCGCAACAACCCTGTTTACATCTGCCGCACAGTTGCTGCCATGGTAAGGAGAGCAGACAGCAGCCCTGGCCCTAGCTGAGAAGACCCGAACGCAGAGCAGAGGCTAGCATCTTCTCAGTCCCAGTTTATGGCAACCCACTAACCAAAGAAGCAGCCTGCCCAGGGCTGTTCCAAACAACACCTCCTGCTCATCTTCAGCCCTTCTTGATATTCCTGCAGCAGACAAGTAGTGCTGCAGAAGCTTCTTAGCAGTGACAGTACACTTACTGAATAAATCTCAGGGGAGACTCTTGCACCTGTTCTGCTCAGCCATGACCTTCATGCTTTGCACAAAAAATCCTTTTGGTTTTCACCTGCCTTTGGAGTAGCTTCATCAAACAGGACGAGGTGTACCTACCAAAGAGATGCAATTCCTTAATCCATCTTTCTCTCCTCCTTCCCTGCAGCTGAACTGCGATGAGTTCAGAGGAATCCTGGCAGAATGCAGGACCGGGCAATACTACGGAGGGACACCCCCTTCCAAGTGGCTGGGAAGCATCCCCATTCTCCGGCAGTGGGTTGCATCGCAATACAAGCCTGTCCGCTACGGGCAGTGCTGGGTGTTTGCTGCAGTCATGTGTTCAGGTACAGTGGCGGTCAAAGGCTCTTGTGTTGAGCAAAGGTTGATTTGGTCTGCACAAGCCTAAATTCCTGGATTAACACAGATCCCAGTAACATAAGGTTTAATCTTTAGGTGAGAGGCAGATCCTCAGTTTCCCCATCAATGTTCAGCATCGCCAGCTTTGAGATAAGAGTGCCAGCACGCACCACTCACTGAACACACCTGCAATCGCTTACTTCCTGAAGGGGCAATGCCTCTCGCAAAGTCCAAACAGCCGGCCTGGTGCCATTCCTCATAGGCCTAGCACCAAAAAAGGCTCCACACCTACCAGCAGAGGCACCTGCGGGGCAGGATGCACAACTGACTCACAGCTCTTTCTTCTGCACAGTTCTGAGGTGCCTGGGAATTCCTACCAGGGTGGTCACAGGCTTCACGTGGGCTCACAACACTAAGAGCAGCCTGAGCGTGGATGAGTATTATGATGAAGATGGGACGCTGCTTACACAAGACAAGAATGCCTGTGTCTGGTAAGAAAACACGGCAGGGCCCAAGCAAGAACTTGAGGCAGTATGTGGATCTAGGAGAGTGATGGGGGTGGGGGAGAGGTAAGCGGCTGCAGGGAGGTGGACAGGAGACAGCTCAGATGAAATCCTGTCTACATGACCTGTTCTTGAGAAATTGCCTCAACCCAGACTGCAGAGTGCCCACAAAGGAAGAATGAGACCCAGAGCAGCTGGAGAAACTCCTCTTGTGTCATAAACTGTGGTCTCTGCTCTCTTTAGCAGCACTCAGCTCTTTCAAAGGAGCATTAATTGGCTGTGGTTTGGCTAAAACTTTACCTCAGGGCTCGGTCCTTGGTATGAGCACAGGATGCTGTCTCTCGCAGGACCTTCCACGTGTGGAATGAATGCTGGATGGCTCGAGCAGACTTGCTACCAGAGTACAGCGGGTGGCAGGCACTGGATGCCACCTGCCAGGAAAAAAGCAAAGGTAAGATATCAAAGATGGGCTTGGGGAGTGTGAAGCGGGGAGTGAAGCAAGCAGCAAATAAAGCAGTTCAATATTCCTTCCTTCCCCAATTTCCAATGGAAGGATGCAAAAGGACAAGGACTCACCGTGCTGACCTTAAGCACTACATCATCATCTGTGTTTGCTCTGTGCAGCTTGTGTAGCTCTAGGAGCTCTGTCACAGCACTGCTCCCTAGCGTCCTCCCAAACTAGATACTTCACCACTCCTGGTATAGGTCTAAACTGGGTATGGGACTAGTTGGTAAAGCATCTGAATCTTAACTGGGACACATTTTCTCTTCAGGTCCATCCTTCTGTGGGCCTGCCCCTGTTCAAGCCATCAAGGAAGGAGACACAGAAGTTGATTATGATGTCTGCTACTTCTTTGCTGCCATCAATGCCAAATGCCAGGTCTGGATACAGAAAGCAGATGACACCCTCAAGCCCGCTCTTGGTGGGACAAAGTACACTGGCATAGCGTCGGCAGTGAACGCTGCGAGGATATCACACACAAGTACAAGTATCCTGAAGGTACGGGGTGGGCAAGCGGCTGAGCACAGTCCCTGCCAGTGTTACAAGTGAACACGAAAGGGCCAGAGAGCAGAGCCTGACCAGAAGTCATCCACTTCTACTTCCCCTTCCTGAACGGCAGAAGAACACTTTGCTCTTGCTGCCTAGAGAACCAAAGCACAGGCCATACCCTAAATTTCATCCAGCTTAATTACGTTAACCTCCTCTAGAAGGCCAGGCCTTTCTTCACCAGCCACTCTCCTGTCTGGAAGACCTTCTTTCCTGATTCCTGTTACCTGTACAGAACAGGTACACTCTGTACATTCACCTCCCCTTACCCCTGTAATATGTAAACATCTATTTCAGACTCCAGATTTCTGAAAAGGACTGTTGTGCTCCTAGATATTGTCTAAATCCCTCCCTCAAAAAGTAGCTCCCCCTTCAGAATCTGAGTGCTGTTTCCCTGACCCAGACCTACTATCCCCTCTCGGCCTACGGCATGTTGCCCCCTGGGCTGCAGTCCACCCCAAGAGAACACACTGCTGCGCCCCAGCTACAGCTGCAGTTAAAAAGGCAACTGCATCTTTTACTCTAATAGATGTTAGCACCAAGGTGCTTTAAAAACTGGGACAAATCTTTCCGAGTAGAACCTTTCAAGTACATCCAATGAATGTCCTGTCAGATGAAATTCTTGAACTGCTCCAACCAGAAGCACAACCAGAATCTCTCTACGCTCTTCGAAACAGTCATCTACAGTACTGCCAGGATAATTCAATGCCATCCTTCTGCATTTACAGCTTCACACGAGTAAACAGAAAAGAAGAGTAAAATATGTGCTCCCTTTTGTTGTGACAGGTTCTCTTCAGGAAAAAGAAGTACTTGACAAAGCCTACAGAAAGATAAAGAAACTTGAGACAACCAGCAGCAGCCGCGAAACACAGTTTAGCTCCACTCTTACTACCCTTGAAGACCCAGTTAACCTTTTCATCCACCTCCAGTCAAAGAGTTCTCTGCTACTGGGACAAGATGTTCCACTCTCCATCGAAGTGTTCAACCACAGTGGTGGAGAAAAGGCTACTCACCTGGTAGTTGGGGCCCAGTCTCTACATTATGACGGTGTGCCCGTTACCCAACTTTGGAAGGAAGAGTTTCATTTTATCCTCAAAAGCAACGAAGGTAAGGACTCTACCGGGTGCATGGCTAGAAAACTATACCTAGTGCTCTCACTTCATGAAAATTGCACTTAGCCGTGAGTTTACAGAAGGTTGGCTGAATAGCTGATTGTAGCTGATTGAAATAAAACACTTTGGCAATATCACCTGAAGAGACTTTGCATCTCCAAATCCCGCCGGGATCACTTAAGCTCTTAAATGCTGCAGCTTTTAATACAATGTTGGGCACTAAACACTCCTAGGTGCCATGCAGGCTAAGACCAGACTGTATTGACTTATCATCTGCATTGTCATCTGTATTTCACTGCTCTATTCCAGCTAACAACCTGCAGGTCTTTGTGCCTTACTCACGGTACAGAAAAGAGTTGGGAGAGAACCATCTGCTTAGGCTGACTGCCATGCTGAGAGACGAGGACTCCTTCTACGTATACTTTGCACAGGAAGAGATCAGCATTTGTCATCCCCCTCTCACTATTGAGGTTAGATTGGTCTATCATTCTGTTACTGCCGTAGTGAGAAAACAGCTTTCATAGTCATAAGGAGCAAAAACATTCTGCTGTGTTGAGTGGCTCTCCTCACACTGTCTTCTTTCAAAGCACTGAGACATCGGTTTGGGAAAGGCAAGCTGTGCCACACTGCTGTGTACAGTACTCCCACTTCTACCATGACTGTGTGTGAGCATTAGGAAATCGCAATGACTCCTAACTCACTCACCAGTCTGCAGTTCAGAAGTTGCAGAAGAAAACTGCAGCAGAAGACTAGTTGAGAGGAAAGTAAGCTGGACGTTGCCTCTTCTGGCAACTGGCAGCTCAGGCTGAGACCTCTGGCACCAAAAAATAATTTATCTCCCTTTAATCACAGAAGAATCTCTCTCCTTCTCTCAGTTTCAGCTCATTTCCTTCTTTCAACAGTTTCCAGAAAACATGGTACAGTATCAGCCAAGCACAGCAAATATCAGCCTCCTGAACCCTCTCACTGAACCCCTGGAGAAGTGTGTGATCGTGGTTGCAGGGCGAGGGCTCATTTACAGACAGAGGAAGTACAGGTAAGTGCAAACTGATTGACCTAAGAATGGTAAATGGAAAAAGAGACGCAATACAAGCTAGAGAAACCCTTGCACAGGAAAGGCTCTCCCCAAAAATAAGCAGGCAAAACGTGCCAGGAAGAAACTGCTACATCATGAAAGCCCCAGGCATCCCATCCTTTATTTACAGATAATACAGTTTTCACACTAAAAAGGAAAAAAGCCAGATAACAGAAACTTCAACAGATGTGTAATACATAAGGGGAAGCCAGTATGACATTTGTGAAAGCTTCAACCCCAAAGGCCTAGAGAGCAGAAGGAAAGTCTCCTGCCAACAGAAAGGGTAACAAGTACCACAAGACTCAGGCAGAAATACACACTAAGACAACAGTTACAGGTCGCTGAAATGAGCTGTGAAATTTAGAACTATTATTTGCTGTTGAGAAACTAACTGCTTTTTAGCTAGCCACTTGAACATCCGTAAGTGGGGTAAAACAACACTGTCTGTGACATCTTTCCACCCGTTACCACTGTCAGCAATAAAGACAGCCCCTAGGTACAATTTTAACAGTGTCTTCCCCTTCTCTACTGAACAACCAGGCAAACCTGACTCAGCCAAGGGTCATCCAAAAAGGCACGCTCTCCTTCACATGAAGAAACCCCACATTTCTCTCAAGAAGCTGCATTAGGACAAAGTAACCTTAGATGCCTCCAAGGGGAGTTCAACCCTCCTTTCATATCTCCCTCCTCAACTACTGTTAGATCACAATTCCATTGTGGTAGTTTAGATCACTGCTAGCCACTTTCTATTTCTTCTTTTTTTTTTTTTCTCCTTTCTTTTTTCTGACACCACACTCCTGTCTTGCAAATGCATCTCCCGGGCCCTGGGAAGTAGGAACACAGAGGAACACACATATACTTCCTGTATAACCCCTTCTCACCTTTCAGGTTGGGCTCTGTGGAACCTAAAAGCACTCAACAGCTGCAAATCCCATTCACCCCGACCCACGCAGGGCCCAGAAGACTCACTGCACATCTTACCTGCCTTCAACTCCAGAACCTGAACAGCTACAAAACTACCGACATTGCAGCTGCCTGATGCCAAACTTAGAACAGGTCCTGCTGTCCTGTCTACAAGAGTGGTCATGATCTGTGCCCCGGTCTTAGGCAAGTGTAGATGTTAACAGTTTAATTAAAGTTATATTTAAAACCATGTCTGACTTTGATTATTTGTACAAACTCAACTCTCTCCCACCTGCCACCATGCCTGCTCTCCAGTTGGTAAGTTGAACCTCACTGAGACAAAGACGGGCTAAATGCTCAAGCTGCACTTCTCACCATGCATACAAGTTGAACCCACCACTGCTTCATCCTTTTCCCTACCTGTGGCAAAAAAGGACACCCTAGAACTTTAAAGTTATGCTAGATGTAGCATTTCCTTGGAGATACACTCTCATCCCCCTACAGATCCTTGACATTAGGAAAGTAGTAAATAATATTTTCTACTACTTTCTGAGGAAACTGAAAAGAGAAACATAGTTCAGTCTTCTCTAAGGTTAGCCAGGAAATAGCAGCTGTGCTGCATATTTTTATCAGCAAGCTGCTTGCAAAATAAGCAAGACCCTTTCCTTCTGTAGATATCCTCTGCCAGGTGAAAACAGATAAAGCCATTCATGCAAATTTATCAATATTTTATTGTTCTTTGAACCCCATAGTAGTAGCAATGTCTGAAGAATGGCGCACATTCACAGCATTAAGATGCAGCACTGCACCATCCCAGGAGTCCAAGCAAAATGACACCTTCTGCAATGACAAAGAGCAACTTCCTGGGAAAGTTTCACCAAGTGGCAGTAAACTTCTCTCCTAAGAACACTGTTCTCATGATTCTCCCAGTAGCTGGAGAACAGCAAGATGCACTGGAAAAGCATGCCAGAGCCAGGGGCAGCAACCCATGTAGACATGGAAGAGCTAAAGTTGACCCTGTGTGAAGTTCTTGATTTTGTTCATGTTGTGATCTACTGCACCAGTTAGAAACTGCACCCAGCCTTCCTCTGATGGTGGACATACATGGCTTGTCCTGCAAAAGTGGAGGAAATTTATTAGGAAAGCCTCCTGGGTGTCTTATACCTATGCATCCAGACAACACAGGGGTATTGTGAAGTGCTGAACTACCACAGCACTAAAACAGGACCACAACAGCCCCAGAATACTTCGAGCAAGGAAGAACCCACATCCATGTATCTAGTCCCAAACCTTAACATACGTGTGTGTCTCCAGTGGGAGCCACTTCCATCCCTACCATCCTTTTCTCACTCCCATCCTTTTGTGACTGGATAACATAATTATTCCAAAATGCCAGCATTTACTGTCTAGAAATGAGTCATCTTTGACAGAAGGCAGAAAGATATCAACCTTCATAGCAGGGAACACACACTTACAAAACTAACTCATACTCACTTTGTAATCTCTAAGACTTTCTTTAATACCGAGGCCAACTTGGCAGCCTAGAAAGAAACAAAAGGGAAATAAAGTGAGACAAATATGGAAAGAAAGGGGCTCAGCAGTATTGGAAAAGAAAGGGGGGTGCAGAAATGCCCAAAACAGCCAAGAATGAGTAAAACTGCCACAGACCCTGATGCAGAAGCTATCTATCACTGCCATCCTGGGAGTGTCTCCCAACCTACTTACTGCTGGCTGGGACAGCTGAAAATAAAGACAGGCTGTTTTTTAAAGCCTACATTAAAATGATTTTTTCTTTAAAAAGATAAGCCTATTAGAAATTGGTAACTGATATTAAGGCATGAAGTTACAAGTGACTGACTAATGCAATTTGATATTAAGCAATACCTTTTTCTTTAGCCCCAAAAATCAAGCCACTGACCAAAGGCATGAAACCAGAATTAAGAATGAAAAATCTCAAGTCTGAGAAGATACGTACTTAATATACGATGGAAGAGGCCCCTGAAAGTCATCTGATACACTCTCCTGCTCAAAGCAAGGCCCACCCCAAAATTCAGTCATGTTGCTCAGAGCCTTGCCCAGTCAAGTTTTGAGTATTGACAAAGATGGGGACTCCCCTGCTGCTCTGAACAGCTCATTTCGCTGCTTAACCACACTCACTGTGAGGATTTTTAATTTAGATAACTTTATTTGAGCAAGTCTACACTACCCAAGGAAGAAAGTAGACATGCAGTGCATCAGCATCCTCAGACCTCACTTTCCTGAGGTGCTGTCATTGGACGTCTCTATGGATTACAGTTCAGAACCAAAGTTTCAGCTCTTCCCTGAAGAAGTAAAGATGAGGAATACATTTCCACCTGAAGGAAGCTAAGTGTGCAAGAACCAAAAGGGACTCTTCATCCCTAAGAATTTGTTACTGAGACAGTCACTTAATCCCTTCAATTCGATTCCCTCCCCTTCTCTACAGCAAAGAGAGCAGACCCGCATGCAGGCAGCAAATACTTACATTGAGTCGCACAGCCAACTCGTTCACAGGTGGATACATGCTCAGTGCCAGCTCATCAACACTAGAACAGAAGAGAGGGGAGCAATGAAAGAAAGGTCCTGATAGCATAACTTGCATATCCTGGTCAAAGTCTACACCCACCCTGAATGTAAGTCAGGAACAGCAGTGCCTGACAAGGAGACAATACCAGTCCTACCCGTGCAATGCTCCTCACTGCCTTCTCAAACATCTGCGTGCCACTCTCACCTTACACTGAGACATGGCCACAGCTCCACCCCACACTGCAGCACATGTTCCTCTCCTAACCTGCACAACTCCCAACAGCCTACGCCGCAGTAGTCTTCCACCACACCTGCTTCCACCACCACCTGCTCACAGCTTCACTATCATTAAGGGTTTCCTAATACCTTCTCTAGACCGCAAGAAAGACAGGGACTGCTCCAGAGCAAAATGCAGCACAGGGAGAGACCTGCTTACCTTGGACTGATCTCACTAGCAATGTCTGCAAGATCATCCAGCTGAGCGATCTGCTCTGGAGAATCAGCTTTGCCATAAGCCTTCACTACACCTAAGACCTTCTTAAGGCAAGCTTTAGAAGCCTTCATTAATCCCATGCAGGAGCTAAGCAGCTTCCGGTCAGCTTCCGACCAATATGTATCTCTGTTGCCCCGAAAGCCAAGCTCTTCATCTTCCATGATGTCACTGTAGGGGTCTTGCCCTTCCATCAGAGCCTGAGAACACAGATGCACTGAAAACCCAGAACCTAACATCAATTCCAGCAATACCCATAAGGAAAGGGAAAACAAAACCTAGAAATCATACAAATAATTTATGGAGGAATCTCTTTCTACCCAGCATCTCAGTTGCCAGATTCTGTTAATCCTAGCAGGACTGGATTATGAAAACTAATCCCCCACCCCAATTCAACAGAGCAAACGGCAAGAAACCAGCAAATAGTGCCATTCTTACATCAACCTAAACCGCCCTGACGCCCCTCCCCCAATTCAGGACATGGCTTTATGGAAACCTTATAAAAAGTAAACCAGGCTTGAGTTTAAAAACTCATTAAGATCCATGCAAATACAATAATCTAGCTCATATCAGAAAAAATTTAAATCAAAGCTTGTATATAAAACAATCCCTGTGTTCCATCACTGAACTATCACTGCAGGTTCCTGAAAGGCTTTGGGGCTTCCTTACATGTTCCATCTCCTCCAGAGCATCCTTGACCACACCTAGACACACAGCTAGAGCTGACACAACTGCAGCCTGGTTATCTGCAAAAGGAAAAGGATGAAAAATGTGACACTGCACTGATTCAAATGAGCTTGCAACAATGTTCACCTAGGTTTGCAATCACTAGATCTTGAGGTTATAGGATCAAACCTTTTGCGGAGCTCAGAGCTGCACTGTTGCCATGCAAAGAATTTGGCCAGGCCTCCAAGCTTATAGATTTCAAAAACAGTCTGGTTTTGCAGAACGAGTGAACCTTCATTGTACTAGCTAGAATGCCCCTTGCAAGGGCTACTGATATTCCAAGACAACACTTCCTAGTTCTGTTGTTCTGCATACACAATGCTCACCTCGTGGCAGGTTGGACACTTGCTCACATGCCTCCCACACACCACCAGTTGATATAAGCTGTTCCTGAGACAAGCTGAAACAAAGCAAAGCCCCCCAAAGTTAGACTCAATAACGCCACTCTGCTAGACTGTGTTTTTATTTTCTGCACCAAAGATGATGCACATTAGTAGAAGCTCTGCTGGAAAGATGTCACCAACCAGCTTGTCACTAGTATCTCACATCTGTGTGAAGCAAGAAGGGCTGGCTCCTCCTGAGTTTAATTATTCATTGGAACAAGGAGAACCCTCTCACAAAGGCCTCTCAAGGTGCTCTGGCATATTATTTATCTTTTAGAATCTATACAAAGCAGAAGTCTGTATTAGAGATTGCTGACCTCTGCCTAAGGGCAGTAGCATGCAATCTGTGAAGAGAGGAAGCAGACCACAGCAGTACAATAAGTAGCTTTACAAAGTTGTGCAACCACTGTGCATGACAGTTCACTCCAAGGCCAAAAGCTGCCCAAGAGTGCGATTGCTATCCAGCACCTTCACGGGAATTCTGCTCACCATGTCTTTCCTTGCCACAGAGAGGATGAAAATCTGTTCTCCGTGTAGGCAAATGTACCCCATTCAGTCACTGGGACCAGAGGGTACGGCCAGGGCCTTGAGTGTATTCCACCCTTCTAGGAGTTTAGTTGGCTAAACACACGGTCAGCTCCTTTGCTAACAGGACATATTGTGAAAAAAGCTAGAAGTGAGGGCCAGCCCTTCCTTACCCTAGGAGATGCTTCTACCCTCAGATTCTTCCACTGGGCCCTGTTTGTGCTACATCACAGCTGGGTTGCTGTTATGTCTGCACCCAGTCTCATAGCCCCTTGATTCTGACCTGGACCCTGACCCCCCTGATTTGACGCTCCTGCCTTGACCTCAGACCCAACTCACTGTAATGGGTGTGCTGGGCCATCACTGGATGGTGCCAGATACTGGCTACTCTCTCTGGACCTGACCCCAACCCTGACTTGCCGCTCTCCCTTTCCAGCTTGACCTCATCACTATGGGCTTGTCTGATGATCTGGACTCTCACTACCCTCACCAGCACTGCTCTGCTCACTCAGACATTGGGGGACAGGGCCTCTGCTGAGGAGGCTACTGCCTCTTCCTGCCTCACCACAACACTCTGCTTCTGCCTCCCTCCTTCCCTTAGGAAGCAGTCTGCACTTGCAGCTTCCTAACAAGTATACTTGTAACTTTTTCTTCCCTTTTTTTCTGGAAAATTAGTACCTCTCCAGTGGAGCACTGAGAATTGTTTCTGTGAGTTGGATCATTCCTTCCACTACTTCAGTGGTAGCATCTCGTACCATCTTCCGAAGAGTAGTACCTGGTTGAAATTGAGAAAGAGCAAGAAAGCTGCCACAGACTGCTCCGTTTGCGTAGAAAAACTGTATCAATGAAGTTACCAGTATTCTGAAGGAAGCAATGTGTTTTCCAGTTCCAAAAGGACATTGGACAAGGATCTGAACACTTTATAAATACGAATGTTCAATCAACTGCTCAACTTCCTACGTTATCACTGTTTCACAGATGAAAATCTGCAGAGTAGACAGACAAGTGGTTCACCCATAAACATGCTGGAAGTGTACAGAACAGCTGACAACGGGACTATCTGCTCATGATAACTTGCTTTCCTCCAGATGCCAGATCTCATATTAGGCTCTGACATACTGGCTTTCTTTATAAGGTGGTGACTGCCCTGCCGTCACTACCTCACCTTGGCCCTTGGGGAGCCAGTAGTACACCGTGGCAACTGCAAGAATGGCATTCTGGACATCTTCACTCAGCTTCTGGCAATCCTGAAAACAGACAGGCAAAATGATTAACCGTAAGCAGTGCACGGCTGCACCGCACTCAGCAAGTCTCACAATCACATTCAGATTGCTTGGAGAAAAGGGAAGCACAGTAATGGACGCCTTGCTTGAGAAACAAATACAGCACAACAAGAAGATACAGTAAGCAAGCTGTATACACCATAAGCAGCTTCATGACTTGGTAACAAAACATGCCATGGTTCTCATGCATCAGAGACGCAGAAGTAGCTTAGGTCATTATTCTGAACTGGAGGTCTTTTTTTTTTCTCCTACAAACACAGGTGTGATAAACTTCTCTCAATTAACTGCAAAAATATTGCATATTCTTTGTTAGATCTAAGGTCTGTGTTGTCCAACATCCTGTCTCTACCAGTAACCAGGTGTAGATGGTAAAGAAAAGAATGTAAGAATACTTCTGTTTGGTATGTCTCCCTCGGTAACTCTCAAATTGGATTAATACGCTCTACAATGCATAGCTCATACCAACATCCCTTGTTTGTGCTGAACCAAATTACTTTGTTTTAGTCAAGTGAACCAAGAGACACCTGAAACCTGTGATACACACTGCGGTTTCACAGTCTGTGGGGGCTTTCACTCACCTCTGCAGAAGTCGGTGGAGGCCCTGAGAATGCCAGACTCAGCTTCGTAGCTTCCTGGGACGTTACTTTGAATGTCTGACCTAGAAAGTATTCAATAGGAGGAAAGAACAGAACGCAACTTTGGTAGAAGATATAAGAACAGAGCAGTTAGATGTGCAACATCTCTGATGATACTTTGCCTGACTGCTTGATTACCATTTCTTCCTTCCAAGCAATACAAAGACATAAACTAAATTCCGCTACAAAAAAAGAAAAATTCCAGGGGGTATTTGTGTCACGCATGTTGCACGTGTCCTACATCTCTCCTTTGCTTCCAGTTTTTTTACTGAGCGGGTGGCGATACCCACGATCCCACTGTGTCCCGGCCCATGGTGCCTTCACCAGGATGTGCTGCGGTGCTCTGACAAAGAGCAAAGGCTCCAAAAATCCAGTTGTGACAACGGCTCGGTCCTGGACGCTGCCCTGGAGCGGAGGGCGGGCGCAGCAGCCCAGCCAGAGCCCCCCGGGGATCTCGCGGACACCCGCCTCCGCCGCAG
>NW_010110146.1:0-29111 GCF_000699245.1 Pterocles gutturalis | reverse complement strand
AATAATATATTTTATATGTGGTTGTGTAGCTGCATTTTTAGTTTCAGCTCTTTATATTTCTAAGCATGAATAATTAAGCATCTGAGCAAGTTTAGAGGAATAAAAAGTAACTGGCTAAGTTGAGCGGCTGCAGATAATATGGCAACTAAGTTGGTATGGCAGATAGACAATTCTGAAATATCTTTTGATCTTTTTCTAAATTGAAAGTCTAGATATTTTTTTAAAAGTTACAGTGTTTGTTTTCATAACAACTTTGGGTTGTCAACAGGTTAAATTTCAGATATGTTTTGACCCGAAATACATATTATTCCCAGTCAAGAAATGGGGAAAATGAGGCAGAGATGCTGCAACTTACCTACAATACAAGCCTCCTGATTTCTCATTCTGAGCATCACATTCGTGGGACTCGCATTTAATTCCTGTGCTTATTTTTTCCAGTGCCTTTGCACTCTGAAGAAAATCTCCAGGGTATCAGTCAATCTTGTTAGGGCAGCAGCATCAACATCCCTGCTGCTTGCTGAAGGGAGCCTGCAAGTTGTCTTTTATGGGCTTTGACTTACAAATGATTGGCAGACTTTAGGAGGGTTTTCCCTTATGATATTTAAATTTAGTACCATCACTGGTGGATCTCCTATTAAAAGGTAGAAGATTAAAACAGCTCTGTCATTTATCAGTGAAAATTATCTTTTTGATAGTTATTGCCTTTGCATGCAGTTTAAGTGAAGGGATATGTGGCAGCTCCTTGATAGCCATTTCAGCTCAGACAAGTAAAATGAGGCCCTTGTCTCAAATTCATTCAATACTTTTAGATAATAAATCAGTTCATTTACCTACATCTCTCTCCCCCAACTATCTTCCTTTCTGTTAGATTTTGTCAATGTTGTCTTGGTTTTGCTCAATGAATATAATATTTCCGAAGTCATTGCAGCTGAGATGGTTGGTGAAGGAGGTGGCTGTTTGGATAGCAGAGTCTTTCAGGAGTATCTGTGGCGCCAGTACTTTGTTTCTGTGATTCTTTTTGATCTGGTTTTGAGAGCTCACTTAAACTTAGCGCTGTTTTGCAGCAATGCGCTTTTATAAGTAATAAACTACTTCTGTAGATCTTTGTTTCTTATCTTACACTATTACTTGGTAGAAAGTTCAACATTCAAGAAAAGCTAACTTCAAACCAGCACTAAATATGAAGTCTGTGGATATAGAGATCTGAAGTAAAAAGGATTGCTGCTTTCATTATAATGGGTTGTTAGTTTTTCTCAGATGTTCTGTTCAGGTCTATGCTTTGATGCATCCTCCTGTCCCACGAATCAGACTCCTACCTGGGTTTGAAAAAAAAGAACAAAGTCTTGTTTGATGTCCTTGGGGGAGGTTGGAGGATATTGTAGCCCTTAACATGAATAGGTGAGCACATATATAACTCTTGCACATTTACTTAGGTGTATTATGAGTCAGATTTGGAGAACTAATGTCAGAAATTTCCTTTTGCTCTTATGTTGTTTGTGTGCTCATGCAATTACCATTATGTGCAATTAATATAGTTTTGAGTAAGACTTCTCAGGCCAGCTTTTCCCTGTGGAGGAGTAATATCCTCTGGGGAACGAGATCAGTTGGTAAGAGGTGGCAAACTATAACTCCATGCTCCCACTCTGTGGTTAGTGGGAGGTAAACAAGAAAGGGCAGTTTAATACCTTGAAGTTTGTCAGCATGGTTGTAAATATTTATTATTGTCCAGATGCTGAAGTTGAATATAATGTACTAAGATGCACTTATCAGTGTCTTGGGAAATTAAAAACGCTCTGTACATAACAATGCATTACAACTTCTTTCTGCTAATCTCTGAACTGGAACATGCATAGTTTATATATGTATGGCTTTTTCACACAAATCTGAGAAATCCTGCATTATAACAGATGCTGTTGTGGTGCTTCAAGGAAGCTGGCTTTCAAGAAATAGCCCTTACATTGAATTGAAAGTTGCTTTTAGAAACAGCTTTTCTTTCTTAAGAACTGACATAGAACTGAAGAGAAAGATATATCAGCAAAACACTGAGATGTTCATTAAAATGGAGTGCTCATACTCAAGAGTCACATATCTTCACATAAAGCATTTGACCTGGAAGAAATCTTCAGTCTTTTAGTACTGCTCAGATGAACCAAGCAAAGCAATTCATTAGCAAGGCACTTACTTTGCAGAAATATGAAAACATGAACATTGTTCGCACGGTTAAATGCTAAGCACTGTGAGGAAAGACGGTACCCAAAACACTTTAGCACTATAGCCTGGTTTAGTAGGCCCACTAGGATGCAGACATTTGATTCTTTCAATTTTTTTTCTAAATGCTTTGATGAAAAATCCCAAAGTTTTTAGATCCTTCCCTCTTATCTCAGAAACTAAACTTTGTAAGTGAAGTTATGAATGTTTCTTCTATGGATGTATCTGAAATTAACATTTGAGTTCAATTTTTTTTCTGGATTTTAATTCATTGATTGGTCTTTTTATTCAGTGATGCTGATGAAATGATTTGTTGCAGCTCAGTGTGTTCAGTCTTCCTCAGCCACTACTGATACAGGGTTTATATCACACACATTGAGCTTCCTGGTTAAGTCTGATATCCTTAGGAAATCAGGCTTACTAAACCATTATTGTGTGTGTGTTTGTCAGCTTTGTCTTCATAACTTTTAAATTCTTTAGCCGGTTTCATCTGGACAGAAGAGGGAACGATGTAAAAAAAAAAAATCAGGCTTGTGTAAGTATTGCAAAAATAGAGGCAGGAGCAAAGACTAGTGAGGTTGTTTCATGATTTCAAATTTTTATTAGACGTCAGCAAGTACACTTGAGAGTGAGTGTTTGTAAATTCTTTGCTGCAGGGACATAAGACACAGTCATTAGAAAACCAAACCAGGCTTCGTTACGGTCAGTGGTCATGGAGATAGTTGTTAAAAGTTAACTTTTAAAAATTATTCCAGAACATGACATAATGTATTTTGCTGCATTAGGCTAGTTAGCTATATGACTTGATAGTGTAACATATTTAGACAAAATAGTGTATTGGGAGGGTTTAAAGACCTTATCAGAAAAGGGCTATGGAAATTAAATTTTTTTTAAAAATCATGTAGATTCACATTTTCTTGTGTACAATACACAGTGTAAAAATTGTTTCAGAGCTCTAAATCTACATGCACAAGGTTGTGTTAGGTAGCACTTTGGAAAAATATTTGCCTTATACCAGAGGTGATCTGACCTACTGAAATAGAAGACTGCTTTTGCCTTGGTTTGTGAATTAAACTTCCTCTGCTGGTAAGTGTTTGTTGTTACCTTGAAATAAGTAATTTAAAATAAAGACACAGTTTTAAAACTGTGTTTTCTCATTTAAAAACAAAACCCTTTATTTTCTAAAGGGGGGCAAGTAATAAATTAAGGCAGATATTGTCAAGTGGTTACAAATGTTCAAAAGACAAGCCAGTGAATCTCTATCAGCTGCAGAACCATTTCAGTTTCCAGCTTTTTCATGATCCTTGTTACAGTTTGTCCTGACAGCTGACAACAGCTTCTTTGGGATTCTGCCTGGTTTTTAATTTATGACCGTTTGAAAAAGTGATAGCCACAATGGCATCGGAACAGATGATATTATGAGGGTCATGGACCCGAAGACTTACCAGAGGGCTATGAAATGCTATGACACAAATGCAGTCCGTGATGATGCTTTGTCATGTTAATTGAATGCCTAGCCAGAAGTTGGTAGGTCACAGTTGCCAGAAATAACTGTTCTTGATATAAAGTCTAAAACAGTATGAAATGCTGTCAGATCTATTAAAGTAATTGACACATCAAACCTAATTTCCTTTAAAATTGTGGTATGATTGTGTGAGCAGCTGGTGATCTCTGTTGAAAATAAATTATGTAGCTTTAGCCTGGGCATCTGAAGTCTTCTCATTTGCTGCAGAATCAAACCCTAAGCTTCTTAAAATTGGAGGAAGTTTTATTAGGTACAGTCTTTCTGCCATATGCATTACATTTGATTTACTGTCACATTTATATCTGAATATTTTTGCCAGAGATTAAATCCATGGATATTTAACACACTAGCTGGTAGGAAATGTTTGTATCTTACTCCACGCTCAGCAGCTGGCTTAAGTTGCAGAATTCTCACCTTCCCCACCAAACCCGTGCTGTTGCTGTAGTTCTTATCCTTGAAAGTGGAAGCTGCCACTCTGCATTTCAGCTCTTCACTCAGTGAGCATTAACTTCCCAGTTTGCTTATTCTGATCAAATCCTAGCTTTGTGTGGGAGTGCCTCTTCTGCTGTTCTTGTGCTCCGGTGAACTAGAAAAGTGACTCAAATGGACAAGATTCTGACACTCTGGGAAGCAGGATTCAAGTCTATTTAATCTTCCTTGTCAGCTGATGATAGTAAACCAAATGAAAGGACTAAGGGAGAAACAGCATTTGGAATTGCACTCCTCTGCGTATTCCAGCCTTATGCACTAATTTATTATGCAGTTTGGAAAATGGATTTCAAGAGCCGTAAACTAACCACAGCATATGATTTAACACGCTGTGTCAATCAGTGCAGTGATGGATAACCTTTTATAAAAAGTCCATAACTGCATTAAACTCATGTTTTGCCTCAATCTTTAACAGGAATGTGATATTCATCATGGATAGCAAAGTTAAAATTAGTAGTGGAAATGAAAGTATGGAAATGGTGGCAAGTATTTGCTGGTGGAAGAGTATGGAGGAATTAGCCAGAATTCTGGAAGGACTAGTAGATGAAATAACAAATCAGTAGTCCAGTAATTTAGATTTAGTGAAATCTAAATTAACAAAAGATTGTAGGATAGTTAATATGCTACCTATGCTTGGGTAGAGCAGTTGCAGGAGAAAGGCGTCAGTTTGACCAAAAAAACCCTTCAGAAAAAAAAAAAATTATGACTTTAACAAATATAAAACGCAAGAGCAAGACTGAGTATGGAGATGACTGGGGAGGAAAAGAGATGGGGTACCAGTTGATCTGAGCTACATCTCTATTGTTCTACAAGTGCTACATCTTCATGCGTTGGCCAAGTTCAACATGAGACATCATGTTTTCCCAGTTATCAACATCATCGTCTTGTCTACGGTATAGTCTCACCATTAATTTTATAAGCCTACAGATTTCTCCTTCCCTTATGGAAGGTGGTCATATTCGTGCTCTTCTGGTTGCTTCATGACCCAAAATATGGAGACTGCCATGCCCAGTAAAAGCAGTTGAGGCTGGCCTCAGGGCAGTGTATCCTCAGTGTGAACCTAAAGCATAGGTTTCACTTGGGGTTTCCTCCCAGGATGGCCATGAGATCCATGTAAAGTGGCTGGATGCCAGAATTGGTCTGTAGCTTTACATCAGCATTGTCCCTACACATGGTGACCACTCAGGTGACTGAACTGTAGCAGTGGAAAGTCTCTGGAGCATTTTCTGGGAGGAGCAGCAAACTTTAATAATAATATATGCTCCATGTAAACATGAGAGGAATATGCATAATGAAAATAAGGCTAGGGGACATTGGTACTGCAACAAATGAAAGTAAGCTGGCTAGGGAAAAATTTGGGAAGGTGATTTGAAGAGAATTCCTAGCAATTACAGTCTAAACATCGTGTGGAACAAGAAATCCTGTGCTGAGGTTGTCAGTAACAACAGGGGAGCAAAATGAATGACCTAAGAGGGCTCTTCTGATCTCATGATCTGATTAAACTAAAAATACCTTATTTTTGGCAAGTTTTAAGTAAAAAGTTAACAATTATCCACAAAAACATTGTTCTGAGAAAACCTGATAGGCTTATATGGAGTTGAATCATGAAAGGTAGGTGATACTTCCCTTATATTTATCTGTTTGCTTCCAGATCAGTATTTGCAAAAGCTGATTTGTTGAGGTATGTTAATGTTATTTTTAGCTTTTTTAAAATATATATTTTACTGTTTTTTCTCCAAAACACTGTTGTTTGGGTTTCTTGCTTTAATTGTCCAAAGCTTTTTTCCTTAGTTTTCAGTATATTCAACTTCTTCAGGTTTTGTGAAAGGTAAGTCAGTGTATAAAGAAGTGTTTTGTTTTATTTTTCTGGAAGTGCCAAAAGCCCTCTCTTAGTCAGTGGTTAGGGTTTGGCTCTTTCAATCTCTGCCTCATGGTGCACAGATGGGAGGGTGTATGCCTTCCCATCACACTGAAAATAGCTGTCCCTTAAAGACAGATCTGCTGGCAGTTGTCCTGTCAGACTGGCAGGGTAGCAGTGCACCTACAACTCCTGCCTTTCATCTAAGAATCTGGGGGGAGGAAGAGGGTGTGTTTCCCTCTCATGCAGGCAGAGAAATGCAATGAGGATGGCTCTTACCATTGCGGTGTGTTGAGCCTGAGGAGCAGATGGCAGTTCACGTCTGCTTTGGGGGCGAGGGGGAAATGGTCTGTTTCCTGGGGATGGTATAAAAAGTATATTTATTAATACTATGTTAAAAATAACCTCTTTTTCTCAGAGGTTGCTGCAGTGCCAGTACTATGTGCTACTGTGGTGTCATAACACTTTTGAAACAGTGACGTTAGCCATAGTTATAACATATGTATGTACATACTTCTATATGCAGAAATGTCTTTGGCTAAGGCCAAAAGGAATAAAAATGTGAGTAGTGTGCTTTAATCATTGAAGTTCTGTTTTATTTTAGTAATGAAGGGACTGGTCATCTTTTATCTTATACTGCAGTTCTGACTCTGAATATTTAATACAGCATTTGTCAGAATATTTGAGAGAAACACACATGCATAAATGCAAAAAAGGTACTTCAGAAGAGTATCATTAACTTCTGATGCCTTTTCTGTACCCTCAAAAGTTCAGACAAGTAAGTGCTGGTTTCTGTAGTACTGAGTATGTACAAGTATGGACTACAAGTGCTAGCCTTTCAATATAGTGGCAATCTAGCTAAAGGTCTTCAAAGTACTCAATTTGAACTCTGACAGTTAAATTAATTATTAATTTTAGACACAGAACCTGGTACTGGATCTGCAACTGTGATTTTTCTTTGATAGACAAGCTATTCCCTTGACTTCACATTGATTTCTTCATTAGAACATTTGATCAGTTTTTCTAATTACTATTTCCAGAAGCCATATACCACCAGTACATTCATTGTGATTATATAGAAAAACTGTCATTAATGAAAAATAGCTTCTTAAAAAGCTGTTGCATGCTATTTCTTATTATTTGTTCTATAATACTATCAGTGGTTGGTCAGAAGAACAATAATTTCTTGACATTAGTGATAATTTTGCATGGAGCACAAGCTTTCAAAACCAGGAACCTTCAGATATACTAAATTGAAATCTAGTCTTTAGGCAGTTGAGTAAGGACGCTGAACTCCCAGTATCTTCAGGTCTTGTGAAAAATCAAGCCTTTGCTCAAATGGTTGAATATTGACTCAGTGGGCTGACTTTGAGGGTCCTCATTTTAAGACTGTTGGACTGAGGTTTTCTGTTTTTCTAGTCTGTTCTGTACTTGTACTATTTTTGAAGGATTTGGGATTTTCCTCTTTTGGCTATTGTCCTGGTTTTGGCTGGGATGGATTTAGATTTCTTCATAGTAGCTAGCTTGAGACTATGTTTCAGATTTGTGCTGAGAAGAAGGCTGATAACACACTGATGTTTATAGTTGCTGCCAGGACAGTCAAGGACTTTTCAGCTTCTCTGCTGTGCCAGTGTTGCAGGTGCAGGAGAAGCTGGGAGGGAGCACAGCCCCAATTACTGGCCTAGGATTGGGCCTAAGGTTAGGACTGAGACCCAAACTGGCCACTGGTATATTCCACGTCGTGCACGTCCTGCCTAGTAGTAGATGAGGCTCTGTCTCGAAGTTCTCTCTCTCTGGGTTGCCCCTCTCGGGGTTGTCTCGCCCTCTCGGTCAGCTCTCTGTCTTGGATGCTCGGGCTCTTATCTCCATTCCAGGAGTTCAGTTTTGAGACTTGTCCTGCTCCAGGACTGTTAGCCAGGAACAGGCTGAGCCTTGGTCATTGGGTGGTGAGCAGTATCACTATTGCTCATTTGTGTATTTGTATATATTACTATTATTCTTCTCTTTATTATTTTCAATTTTATTGTGGTTTAGTTATTAAATTATCCTTATGTGAACCCACAAGTCTCTTTTCCCTTCACCCCTCTAATTCTCTCCCCCATCCCTTGGAGGGGGGAAGGTGAGCAAGGAGCTGTGTGGTGGTTTGCTGCTAGCGAGGGTCAAAAACCACAACAGCTATTGCAAGCGCTTTTATGTTAGTCCTATGTCTTGAGTAATGATAAAATGGTAGGATTTCAGTAGTGAATATACTGTAATTAGGTCATGCACTTACATCTATAAAATGTCTACATAGGGGAAAAGGGGTGAATGTATGAATGGCAATATACAATAATATACTGAATTAAGGAAATTACTGTGGGCTGGTTTCATAAACAGCACTGTCTGTAGCTATGATCTCCAGCACAAGTTTTCATCACAGGTGTATGTACTAGAAGGATGCTATACATCTGGGAAATCCTCTTTTCTCATTTGTGGGAAAGGTGAGACGACACCAATGTGGCTTCAGTGCTGGGAGGTAGAGGAGGGCAGATACAGCTTCTGAATGGAGGGAGGTGATCGAGAGACAAATCACCTACACGCGTTACCTCGTGATATCACAGCTGGGAGAAAATGTAAAATGTTTGCACCAGATGACAAGTACTCCAAATCCAGGACTGGCCATAATCTGAGGCCTAAGGTTGTACTAATTATTCCCTGTACCAGTGTTGATGCAGTACTTGCCAGAGCTGTAGCCATCTGACTTTCAAAGGGAGGATTGACATGTTTTTACTGTGTTTGTAGATACGGAATATGAAAAAAGATCCTTGGTGTAATTTCCTGGTTGAGATTAAAAGTTAGATAATCCGTGTGTCTCTCTATCAGTAAGGCATTTTATTTGTTTCCAATGTGCTTGCTATAATCAAATTAGTTCTCGCCATATAGCGTGGTAGTCATGCTATGTTTTTATAAGCTGATATGACATTCACATAAAGTGTATATCAAAATTACAGCAGGCTATTGCACGATCATGTTGTCTTAACAGGAAAAGAAGTACCCCAAGAGCTTCCATCTTGGTGGAAGGCTATGATAAGCATTTTTTAAAAATAAACTTCAATTTTGAACCTTTCTGTATTATCAGCTGTGAACAGTAACGAACTAAAAGGCAAGCACATCCCTGTTGAAAGAGGTCAGTCATTTTTAAGGGGTTATAAATACACAGATGCACTAACAACCACGCACGTTCGTTATTTCATGCTGGCAATGTAAAGTTCAGTGAGTAACAAAGCCAAAGTTGTTGTTTTAAAAATCTGTTGCCAAGCAGTAGGTTTTCTCCTAGCAACAAGTGTTTTGCAGCAGGGGAAGCAATTGGATACCCTAGGGGGTATGTTAGCACTGGGGGAAGGGTAAAGAAATAAACTGAGGTTGGGAGCTTGCTTCAGCAGTGACAGAGAGCACACAGCTCAGTTTCCGGGTGTGCTGGGGGTCAAGGAAGGCAAGTGAGGGGGACAAGGCAGGAAGGGACATGTAGAACAGGCAATGTTTTGGGGTAGGCAGTGAACAAAAATGTTGGCTGCAAGCTCAGGCTCGTATTTGTTCATCGGTTGCTTTGGTTTGGTTTAGTGAGTGATCAGCTGTAGTATTATTAGCTGATTGTCCTCATTGAAAAAAAAATCCATACTGAGCTGCTAGGAAGTTTTCTTTTGAGCATATTTGAAGAAACACTTATTCAAGAGAGTTGCATTATTAGAGAAAACAAGATAAGTGGTTTTGTATTCTGCGTTTTGGAAATGAATTACATATACATTGTAGTTTCTTTTATGGAAAATTATCTTTACTTGTAAGTGTTGGTGGCCAATCCAGTTGTTTTTAAACCTTATAATATGAACAATCTTCAAAATCCCTACATTAAAATTCATCTGTATCTGTCATTGCAGACATAGCATTATGTTTATTCATTGCTTTTCTGGTGGAATGGCTTATTTCCAACTGATGTACAATGTCACAGTTTTTTCACACTTGCAGAAAATAGGTGCTTACAATGACTAAGCATGCAACTCTTCTTGGCACATGCCTTCAAAAGGAGTTAATAAATGATTTCTTATGCAAATTCATACTTCCATTAGATGGACATGTTTCAGCACCAATTTATCAGCTAAAAGAAAAATAGAAGAGCACAGGATATAAATAATGTGCTATTTCACTCTACGTAAGTGTAAAATATTGACCATAGAATACATTTAAAATTTGTATTTTTATCACAGAGGATGGGAAATATCAGCTGCAGAATTTTACTTATTTTTCCAAATATCGTGGTAAATTCTTCTCATTTTGCTTTGCTAACACTTCTGCTTCATTATTATAGCATAACACTGTCAAGTCTCTGGTAAACCTTCAAGTTTGATAGATTTGTTTGAAAATAGCAGCCACCTTAACACATGCAAAATTGGCTGAAAAAGCAGCATGTAACAAGGGGCAGTTTTGTGATGCTAAAATTACACTGCATATGGATTTGCAATGCATACATTGCATATTAAGTTTTGAACTGTTTATGGTCATAATCCTTGATTTCAAGTTTTTTAGATAAGGTGGGATGTTTCTATCATGTCTTTCTGCGTACCACGGTTGAAAGTTGATTCTCTCTCAGGCAGGCTGGGACTTGTTTAAAAAAAAAAAAAAAACAGTGAACTGGGAAAATTACTGGGGAGTTGGATGTAGTGAGTTCGTCCGGCCTTTTTTTGTAACTTTAAAAAAAAAATCATTGTTTTCAAGATGTGTATAGCTCTATATCTGATTATACATTTGCAGCTGATAGTTTATGGGGCTTCGGCAGGTCATCAGCAAACCAGGCAAGTAGTATTTCCACTCTTCTGTCTTCCTGCTCTCATCATTAAAATAAAAAAAGTCCATTTTTGTTTTTCATATGCTTATAATGTTTTCTTATAGCTGTTTTTGCAAAGGAAACTTTTAGCTCTGAGGGGTATTTTTCAGCTAAATAAGGTCTGCATCTACAAATTTTGAAGCTCTTTAGCAAACAAGTCATGTAATAGACCTGCTAGGAAAAAATTAACATGAATATCTTATCTGATAGAACTCAAATCTCTGTAGTTGACTCTTTGGCAGGTCAACAGGCTGCAATTCTTAAATATGGTGAGCATCTCTGATGCTTTTTTGCATATTAGGTTGGCCACATTTCTTCTTCTCATACTGTCCATTTCTCCCAGTCATCAGTTTCCTTCTCCGCAGTTACAAGAGAGTTCAGTGCTGAAGATTTCAGCATCCTCTGTGAAGAAGACAAAAGTGCAAATGGACTCATGGTTCAAGTTCCCATTATAATTTTTCCAGTTTGAAATAAATTTCATTGCTTTTGAAAACATCTTCCACCTATAGTCTATATTTCTCTTAGAGTAATGAAATTGTTCCTCATGGTATCAAATGAGTCAAGTTAAAAATCTCAAGTGATGCTTCTGTTAAGATTGAGAACTGTTTATTTTCCAGGAGGGGTGGAGAAGTAGTCAGAGGGTTAAACTTTAAGAAAACCTGCAGCTCTTTTGAGCAGAAATTTTTAGTAACATTGAAGAAACCACAGTGATCTTTATAATGTTACCTTTTTGGGTTTGTTTAGGTTGGTTGGGGTTTGGTTTTTTTTGGTTACTGCAAATCTTATGTTTAGCACTTTATCATAAAGCTCTGGTTTGGTGAGACGTGCAATGGGTGGTAGTTATAGCTTTAATTCTAAAAAATTAGTTCAATGGAAAAAATCTGAACGTTAGCTTCTCATTTGCCTAAAAGCAAATAAAAAAATGTAACCCTACTAGACTCCTCTAAATGGCTAGTTTTAATCGTGTTTTCAAAAATCATAAATTAGTTATTCAAGTAGTTTTCCACTTCTGTCCTGTGTTTATTTTTCTAGATGTGTGTTTTCTGTTGACTGTTTGGTTAATCATTATGACAGGTTAATTTGCAAAGGGAAAAAGCCCATTTGCAGAAAAAAAAAAGATACCTTTGCAGTAAAGACTACACTACATGCTTATTTAAGCAATTACGAATTTATACAATTGCTTATTGTATCATGTTGTTCAGATTCTGAGTTATGACAATTTATTAATAAATAATGATGCTTTTGCTAACTGAAGGTTTTACTTGGAGACTGTGTCAAGCTGCATTTGGAAATTAGAATTCATTTGAGCATTTTCCTTTTAAAAAATGCTTACATTAACTAATGAAAAATAACTGTAATATGTTGAACTGCAAGGGGCAAAATAACTGTCAAACTACAATTTTAACCTGTCCAATATATATCAGAATATAACTCTGGCTTATTGAAGAAGGCATTAATTGTAATTATTGGTTTTATTTTGCCATCACTACTGACCTATTTTAAAGGTATCTTGTTTATCTGGGATACAGATAGATATGTAATGACATACTGAAAGTTGTCTAGATGCAGTAAGGATTTAGGTCCTGTTAAATTTAATGCTGATTAAACATCTTGTTGTACATGCATTTGAAAATTCCTTCATGCATCTTTCTGTGCCCAAAAGACTGTGAATATGGTGTGGGGATTGGTTTCTGGTTTGTTTTGTTGGGGTTTTTTGTTGTTGTTTTTTTGTTGTCTTTTTTTTTTTTTTTAAAAAAAAAAAGGCTCATGGATTTGAAGATTTCAGAATCCAATAATTTTGTCATACTAGTTTTGTTCTTTCAGCAACAAGCTGGATACCTACCATAATTTTGATTTTTAATCTTTGTATTCATTAGTTGGACATTTCTCTGCGCCTGGTTCTTCAGTGTAACAAGGAATCAGAAGAAAGTTCTTACAACAGAAGCATCAAGTAGTCATATTATACAGGCATGAAAATATTATCGCTCGTTTTCCTTTCAGTGCAGTTGAAGGAGAGCCTGATATAGGAACAGGAGTAGTGGAAGCTCTCTGGGACTCTAGACAAAGTCTCATTCTCATAACTCTCAGAACATGCAAGCTCTTCTTGTAGAACTTGGTCTTAACACTGTTTTGCACCCTGCTACTGTGAGTAGAAGGCTGTTCCAAAATCTCTCTGCTCCAATGCCAGGAGTGCAATTTTTTTGTAAACTTGCTCACAGCCAATTTATACATGTGTATTCTTCTGCCAACATTATTCTCTAACTAAAATAGTTTTTCTCTGTTCTGTTCTCTCTACTGTTTTTATAGCAAGTAACTTCACCTCCTCTCAGCTTTTGATTTGCTAGGTTAAACAAACCAAGTCTGTTAGTCTCCTCTTGTAAATTAAGTTTTTTATTGGTCATCTCAGTAGTCATTTTCTGTTCCTCTTCCAGTTTGAATGAGCTTTGTTTAACAGAGGAAACTACACAAGGTGCCAGAGGAGGCCGTACTATGGCTGTGTACAGCACAACTGCTAAAATCTCTGTTGTCTTTCTCTCTACTGGAAGCCTCTCCCGATGTCACTTGAGTTTTCCTCTTTCACACTGTCATCCTGTGGTTGTCTGATTGTATCCGAGTCCTTCTCCCAAGCTGCTTGGTTGACAGGCTTCCACCACACCACAGAACTTCTGTGTTCCTGTTTGTTTTCCACTTTGTTTGACCTCTGCCATTTTTCTGTTATCCTAGGTCTCATGATCTGTCTCATATCCTCTTTTTCTTATCTAATTGTATCATCACTCATAATTCCTGTGATGTGTTGGTAATTAAAACACTAAACATGATTAGTCCCAAGACAGTATCCAACATATAGAAGAGATAATCCCCATTCCTTAATGCATGCAAGATAAGTCAAGGTTATTCAGCCAAATGTTTGGGATGGTACGTTAAGGTATTTCTGTCTCTTCAGACTCAATAGCTGTTTTTCTGGACTGTATTTGTGTAGGTACCTAGGCAATATTGAGTAGTAAATAACACATTACTTCTGTTTTGACAACAGTGCCAAGGGCCTTCAGTCAGGGGCTGGGCCCTGTTTGGCGGAGCATTATGAAAACAATCCTTGGACAGATGCTGTGGTGAAATAAGCAAAGAATAGCAGCTTTGTATGTGGGGCAATGTAAAACAAAGTGTAAGGGTGGTGACTGAGGGAGGAAATACATGTAAAATCATTGACTAACTAGAGGGAGACTTTGTGTCTCCCAGCTGGATGAGGAAAGAATAGGCAAGATGTTGAAAAACCTGTGGCAGAGAAGAAAATTTGAATTTCTTTTTCCCTTTTTTATTAATTTCTGGAGGGTTTTGTTCTGCTGTGATGTAAAGCTTGTGTAGGACCTTGTCTGTAGTGACTATAGTGCCTCCCTGTCACAGGCAGCATACAGTAATACTCTTTTTTAGAAAGCCAGCCCCTGTAGGCTCTTGAAATTGAAACATCCCTGTTACTCCCAGCTCCAAGCCCCTGCGATGGCCTGGGCACTGTAAAGGGCTGTTGACCTTTCCTTGAGCAGGGGGCATCTGAACTCCACAAATCCATGAGTACAGTTGATTATTCAAAGTGACTGGAACAAATATAAATGAATTGGAGACATGTAGTACTGCTTTCACTTCTCGCGATGATGGCACAAAAAATTCTCTTTGTTTCTTCAGAGATTCCTGTGACTTTCTGCCAGGGCCATTTCTGATTAGAGTTTTCTCTTGGAGTTCTTTGAGTTATAAAATCAACCTCTACAATGTAGAACTGGATAAAAGAAAAATAAGATTTGCTTAGAGAGTTTACAACATAGAGACATCCTGAATAGACAGAAGTGGGAAGCATTAACAGACCCAGGGGAGATCAGTCGTTTGCCAAAAAAGGCCAAAAACAACCCCAAAAGATCCCCAAAATTCTCAGCAAACCAAACATGGAGAAAAGTAATAAACCAAATTTTTACTGAGCTGCAAAATGAAGAAACCCACACACATTTGAGGCTTTTATAACTGTGTTAGAAGCAAATGTCATAAATTTATCGGTCTTCCATGTGAAAGAGCTAGTGAAAGAGATGCAATAGCAGGAAGGATCCTGCCTTCTCCTAGCAGGATGCCAACAGGTGTCTTAAACATCTCTGTCAAGTACTGCAGCATTTTCAAATGTACAAAGAATTGCCTTAGATTTGTGTAATTCCTTAGGAACTTAGTGTTTTCATCATCTTTTGTAGAATGGGTGTTTTCCTACTCGTATTTCTTATTATTATTTACTCAAATTATTATATAACAGTTTTTCTAATTGATTCAGGTTCCAAAATCCCTATCATTTTTTTCCTTTTTTTTTTTTTTTTTTGTAGTTTATGTGCCTGTTTGTAAAGAGGATATAGGGAGAAGGTATTCTGTTTAGGTTTTAAACTAACATGCTAGGTCTGAAAGTGTGAGCCGTATGTCACTTGGGTACCCTTCCGCGTTTCTGCAGAGCTGATGTGTTGTTCAAGCCCATCTCCAGCCATAAAGCAAGAGACCTAACATTATTCTGCAGATAAATGTTGTCTGTACCAGAACTGGTACCTTCAAGATTTTGTTTCCAGTTAGGAAGCAAAGAAAAATACAAAGTGAAGGACTAGGATAAATTTTATTGATTTCTGGGAGATCTTAGAGGAGTTTTGTTCTGGGGGGGTTTTTTAGAGGTTTTTGGGTTTAGTGGTTTGGGGGTTGGTTTGGTTTTGGTTTTTAGTTTTGTTTTTCCTGAAGGGTTTAGTAGAGACAACAAGCATGTGCTGACAGCTGGTAAACTGGAGGTCAGTTTTCTTGGATGGGTGATGGTGTGAGGTCACTGAAGATGTTGCTGTGGGATAGGAATGCCTGCTTCTTCTCCCTGTGGTCTGTAGTATAGTGCTTAATAGAGCAAAGTCGGGAAGGACCGCAAACAATTTGAAATGTTCAGTGCCTCAGAATTTTAATTAAGTCATCCGGGAAGGAGATCTACAAACTGGACGCTCACAATACGTGACATCTGACCATCATTCTGAGAGAGTTGGTGAATCAGAGGGTTTTATGTCTTCTTTCTCTAGATCACTTGAGCTCAGCCCACAGCTATAGCAACCAAATGTCACCATCATATTGATGCTCTGCATGAAACGATTCCGATTTTCTTTCCATTCACTCTTTGGAAGCAAAGCTTATTGCCCTAGTGCCCAAGGCAGGATTCTTCATACCATCCCAGCCTGAGACACCAATGAAAGACTGACTGTTGGGAGGCTATGCCTCTAAAAAGCTGTGGCCTCAAAACCTTGAGGATACAGGATGTGACCTGATTGCCCACGTAAGAGTGGTTCCTTCGCTAGTGCTGAATAGCTTATATTCTTAGAAAAGAATAACAGCAGGCAAACAGCTAGTATTTGCTCTAGTTCTATCACCTGGAAAATCTCAGCTACACTTTTTTCCATACAGAATAGGGCAGATGTGACATAATGTGTTTGTCTTCCAATCAGCAGGCTTCTATCTGCAAAATTTGGTTTTTTCCTTTGGTCTTCCTCAGCAAGTGGGGAAAATAGTCTGGCATATTTGGAAAAAAAAGTATTACCAATATTCAAAGAACTTGCATGTTTAATTAGTATAAAATATACAAATCCACACAGAAAAAAAGGAAAGTTTTTTGAAAACTAATCAGAGAATCTTGTCTCAAAAATTAAGAACACTTCAATTTTACTAAGGGTAGGTGCATGCAGCCAAACCACCTTTATGTATTCCACCTCCTTGCTTCATTTTTTGTAGTTTCACATCTGATGCCTACAAGTCACTAACAATCAGTTTTCTGTAGTGAAAAAATACTAACCCTGAGAGTTTCCTGTTTTTTGGGTCAGAAGTATTATTCACTTGCTCTGGAAATGCTAACTCACTTGACAGCTCAAAAATAAATCCAAAACCAGAAAAGCCCTCTAGCACCTTTATGTGAGAACATCTGCTGGGCTGATAGAAATTAGCCTTCATTGCATTTATTTATTTACTTGCCAGTACTATACAGCACTCTTTATATTGTTCTTCAGAGCATGGTCTGCTCTTTTGCTCTATAGGATGGAGTTAGCAGTCTGCTCGTGCTGAAAGTCAGCCTGGTGGGCAGAATTCCAGAAACATTTAGTGGGTAATTCAGGGGTTACATAGAATTTTGGTACTTTCTAGTCATCGGCACCTAGGTTGATAAGGATTTGAGGGACAGATGTACGGAGAGAAATAAACAAAATCATGGTCCAAGGAGTGGGGACTGGGAGGGGAGAAGTCATAAGGAGTCTGTAAGCATGTAAGCAGCACGCCTCTCTGGAAAACAATGATTTGTGGTCCATATGCATTTTGCAACATAGAATCACAAGGTAAAAGTGCATAAAATTGTTAGAATTATTGTAATCCTGGGATAAAGCTCTCTTACTGGGTCATTCCACAATGTTTCTGGCACAGTGACATAGCTGAATATGATGGAGGAAGAATTCCATTGCCTCATTTAGCCCATATCGTAGTGTGTTTGGACATCCTCTTGGATCATGTGGTGTTGAATTGGATCCGATCCCACAGAGGAAGATGAAGAATCTGTGTCTAGGAAGCTCCTGAGGAAGTTATCTGCCTGCTGGACCTTTATACAATACTGGTGCAGTATTGGTCCCAGCACACTTCCCGTTCCACAGCTTGAATCAAATACCATGGCTATTGCCCATTGGGCTGAACTCAGTTCTGCTGCTGCCATCCCTGAGAGCTGATGGTGCCGTGTGTATGATCTCAGACAATGTAAGGCGTGAGATGGGTGCTGAGATGCACAGGCAAGATGTGAGCACTGCAGGGCACATGCCTTAGTAGAACTTTAGACATGGGAGCTTGCCACAAAAGCTCAGGTACTTACTGATTTTTGGTGGTTGGGTGGAGTTTTTGTTGTTCAACTTGGTTTTTGCATTTCAGTGTCTTTGCTTCCCATCCAAAGCCACGTAACTCTTTGTTGGTGTGGAGTAGCCTGCTCCAGTCCTGCTTCAAGTCAGTTCTTTTCTTTAAAAAAAGAAAAGATAAAAGTATTATATAGTCTGTAACACTTTGAACCTAAGAGCCACCTCCGCTTATTTCACTGTTGCAACATATCATTTGAGCTTGAGGAAACTCTTACTGGCCAATCTCAGACATTTTTCCTGTGTTTTTTTGCAGGCTCTCATACTTCACCAGCTTGGGCGCTATAGCTTGGCGGAGAAGATTCTCAGAGATGCCGTCCAGGTGAACTCCACAGCCCATGAGGTCTGGAATGGCCTGGGAGAGGTGCTGCAGGCTCAAGGCAATGATGATGCCGCGACTGAATGCTTCCTGACGGCACTGGAGCTTGAAGCTAGCAGTCCTGTGGTCCCTTTTACTATCATTCCCAGAGTCCTTTGAGAGGGCATCTTGATAACTGATGCTGGTCTGACTTCTGGGTGAGGAAATCCAGTGTTTCAGGCTGTCTGGTAACTGGTCAGTTTGAAAAACTTTAGAGCTACAGGTAACAAACTCCAGCCTTTTGTGGGAAAGTGGCCAAACCAGTGAAGTGATGCAATATATTAGTGTTAGACTGAGAGGACAAAATGGCTAGCCAGAGCCAAATCACTCATATCGCCTACGTTTTTGCCCTGGTAGTTTTAAGACATCATTATATTGTTCATGGATGATGTGCCATATTTTGTTAGTGATACTTGAGTGTTACATAAAATTATAATGGAATCAACTACCAAACGTAGAATAATGTATTCAAGTTAAAATTCAGTGGCAGAGCAGACTATTTTTAACAAGGCTGTTAACAAAACTGTTCTCCTTCTGCCTCTCAACCTCTTTTGGCCCAAAGTCAAAATGTGAATTTTCTGTTTCCATCTCTATTTTAGTCCAGGCCAGAAAAATCAGTTGAGTTCTTGGTTTTAGTAACTGTGATGTGTGGCTAACTGTTATCCCTATTTAGAGCAAAGGCTGAGTACAAGAATATTTATATTTTACCAATGTATGCCTGTTACAAAAAATATATTAGTTATTTAAGTTTAACTTTTTTATGTGAATTCAGAGTTTATTTATCAATGGAAATATGTAAAAAGAAGCCTCAAATGGAATATTTACCGACATTCCTTATACATGACCCCCTCTTGGCTAAATGGGAAGATTATGTTAATAATAAAATGATTTTTAAATGGAACCTTTCCTGTGTCCTGGTTAAGAACCCAGGGGGAAATAGGTGGCTTGCGAACACATTTTAATGATGTGGGGCCTGTGGCTGGCTGGCCTTGACTATCAACAACACCAAAATTAAATGCCCTGAAGCCAGTCTAGAGAAAAAAAAGCTGCTATACTCTTTGCCAATGGTATTGTTATCCTAAATTTCATGTTTCCTTAAATCTTCTCTTCTCCTTTTTTATTCCTTCCACTCCAGCTCTCAATGAAGCCAGATTTCTCTGCCTTTACATAATACATAAACATTTATGTATACCTTGATAGTGCTTGGGAAGCGTGTGTTAAATATTTACACACTATTCTTCAGTTTTCTTTACCTTTCTTCGTAGCTATTTCTCAACATCAGCACTTTCTGTCCCTTGAAGGAAAATTTGGCTGGTAATGTATTACTGCCATATCGGTAGGAGTAGGGCCAAATGTTTGGCAAATACTTGCCCCAGTTTCTCTGGGATGCATGTAAAAGAGCCATTTGTTCCAATATTCAGGGTGTGTGTGCTGGGGTAGTCTAGCGTCCTCTCATGTACAATGTTGGGCTCGTATGAAGTCTGGGAAGAGTTCCATGTTCCCAGTTAGACTGGGTGCTCGTTGGTATTTGCCTGATTTGTCACAGAGAGCAGGTTTAAAGTGTTTAGCACAAGACAGCAGAAGATTCAGAAAAGTAATAGTAAAAGTTTGTCGCTCACCAGAGAGCTTACTTACCTCAACTGCATGGAAGATCCTCCCTGTGACACAGGCTGTGTGCACTCTAGGGAGGATCTTCAAATGGCAGAAGACTTAAACTTGCAGAAGCTCTTCATTTTTGCCTCTCTTCCCACTCCCCCCCCCAGCCCCCCCACACTGGCATTTCATGTGCCATTTAGGCTGAAGCTACTTTCAAATTGTATTTGCTTAGTGCTTAGACCATATGTTTTCTGTAAAATGGACCAAAGCCCTGTAGTAGGTAGTGTTTTCAAATCTATTTAAAAGCCAGTAGCAATTGTGTCATCTTGCTCACTGCAAAAACATCAAAGTTTTCCTTCCACTTTTAAAGTGCCTGTTTTGCATGTATTCTTCCTACTGTCCTTGGCTTTTTTTTTTTTCCTTTTCTGTTTGCCAGCTGTTCTCTTTTTTCTAGTCCTAGCTCATAATATATGCTCTGGCCCTGCTGTCTTTTAGCGCCCACTGTGCGGTACCTGGAAGGGGGGCTACAGGAAAGCTGGAGAGGGACTTCGTACAAGGGCATGCAGTGACAGGACAAGGGGTAATGGATTTAAATTGAAAGAGGGCAACTTTAGACTAGATATTAGAAAGAAATTCTTTACTGTGAGGGTGGTGAGACACTGGAACAGGTTGCCCAGGAGAGCTGTGGATGCCCCATCCCTGGAGGTGTTCAAGGCCAGGCTGGATGAGGCTTTGAGCAACCTGGTCTAGTGAGAGAGTGTCCCTGCCCATGGCAGGGGGGTTGGAACTTTAAGGTCCTTTCCAACCCAAACCATTCTATGATGATTCTATGGTATACCAAAAGATACTGCAAAACCTTTATTTGTTTAATTCAGTTCCTCCTGAGCCCTTCTGCTATCCCAGTTCAGTTACTTAAATTTGTAATACCTTTCATAGGCATGCTCCTTCACAATATGTATTCACCTTTTATTATAATATCAAAGCTTTTCTAACAAGGCAGTTTGCACCTAGATCTAAGACTGGTCATCTTTCTCAAGAGTGGAGAATAGGAGAATTCTGTAATAGCAGAGTTTGTCTTTGATTCTTCTCCTTTAAAATCCTTGCCTCTTGATAAACTCCCTAAGTGGAAAGGTTAGCAGTCTAATTGTGTCATGTCTTTTATTCATGGAGAAGTTGTCACTGCTGTTGTGTATATCAGGTGAACTTGACGATCTGTTTCATTTTTCTTACACTGGAATCAGTTTCACTGTGAATCTCCAAGCTTCTACCTCTTGGGAATAGCCTTAGCTACCTATTTTTAAAAATGGATTATCACTGTAAGGCACTACATTCAGGAATTTTTAGGCAGAAGTGGAAATCCTTGCAGCATATGAATTAAACAGCAGCACTTGTTTAAACATAGTTTTCAGCTTTAAAAAGTTACTAGGTTTTACAGATGTAATTTTTTTTTAATCAAGAAGGACAAGAATATTTTTATATCTATTTTAGTTGATATACAGAAAGATCTGCTTTTTGCAATCTGCTCTCAGACCACTTTGGTATCAGTCACAGGAGTGAAGCGAGCAGGGCCAGTGTGAACAGCCAGTCCTGGGGAAGTATTCCCCTTGGTGCCAATGGGTCAGTGTCATCTGCACAGGGGACTTTGTGCCTGACCAAATGTCTGTGTGGACACGCGGAGCTATGTGTGCTCTTGCTCCCCCAGCCTGTGTCAGAAATAATAGCTGTTCAGATGAATGGTGAGATAAATCAGGGGCTGGTCCAGCTGAAAACTAAGCCAACCCCTTGCTTCCTTGCCCCAGGGTTTTATTAAGCTTTGAGTAGGAGCCTAGTAAAGGCTTCAGGTAGTTCTTTCATCTGATTTTCTGCACAAGTAGTAACCCTAACATGCAGAAGAGAAGACAGAGCTTCCCCTCCCCACAGCAGCCTGTACTTTGCACAAGTTTCAAATGGTTATTAAATTGTGTTGTCAAGCACTCTGTGTTGCTATAATGACAAGTTGCACAAGCTTGAGATCTCCAACCTTTCAACAGGGATCAAATACACTTCTCTCATCCATAAGACTGAAATAGCAGGGTTCAGAGGAAACTTTGCTTACCCTGCAGTGTGCTTGTGCTACTCAAAATGATTAACATTTGGTATATTAAGCACATGCTGGAATGTAACAACAATCTCTGTTGCGCATGATGAAGGTCTGACTCCACAGTGCTTACAATAAGAAAGCTTATCATCCAAGTAATTGGTTAATCTCTAATTTTGGTGCAGATAACCATTTTTACTCCATGAATTATTTCATTTCTTTTTTTGCTTTCTTGATTGATAGAGAATCACAGCAACAAGAGAACCAATCCGAGCAGAACTAATCTAACTGTATATTTGAAAACTTTTGTCATTAATTACATGCATTTTAAACATCAAAGGCTATTTTTAAAAATGCTATAGTTTTTCTTGAAAGTCTGGGTTTTTTTTCTGTTTTTTCCTGAGTGGTCTGTTCTACTCTGTAATGATAGTGTAAGCCAGGGTGTATCGGAGTTCCGGATTTACCTCACTAATTCTTTGTTTGTTCAGTTGTCAGTTAAAATGCCATTTTTCTTAACCATCAATCTGGCAATCATCCTCTCTCTCCTCTAGCATCAAGTTAAAAAACATGTATGCTAAAATACACTTTCAGCAAGCACACTTCTCCAGCATTTCATCTATTTAACCTCATCATCTCCAAACTACCTTCTCTGATCCCACTGGCAGGCTATGCTGGAATGTGTTGAACTTCCACATGCATCTATATTATCACAAAAAACTAGCTGGTAAGAATCTTACTTGGAGACAGCAGGGGAAATGTTAGTGAATATTCAGCTTTTGGCCTGCGTGGTTGTCATCACTGATTATGTGAAACTTGATGAGAGGCTCTCAGTCTTACAAAGCCAACAAGTGGGCTTGAAGGGATGGGACAGTAAAGCCTACAGACAATCAGAAAGAAATGCAACCCCAGACTTTTCGGGGAAGAAGAGTGCATGCGGGTTGGGTGTTGGTCTGACTTCGTTCTTCCCGCTTTCGGGGATGTATGGTCCTGATACACTGGTTTGCCACCACCTTGGCCACCCAGCATTTCTAGTTCCCAGTTTAAAGCACCTTTGCAGCCCAAGTGCCTTGTTTCCCTAATTATTATTTCAAAGAGAGAAAACTGTACCTTTTGATTTCTAAATCCTTTGAAAAGATGTAACCATTTCTGTCTGACTTCTGTTATATACCCAGATATGGGACAGATGAGCACTAGACACTAGTCTACTATAATTTTTGCCCAGACATTTTCAGAGTACAAGGCCTGACAGATGTGATCTTTTGGATGCAGTCCGTAAGGCATGGCAGGAGCACACAGCAAAGCTCCTGAAGGTAGGAGGGAGCATGGTTTTGACTTTCTAAATATGCCTTCATTTAAAAAACTTGTTTGGAGGAACTGAGTGTAAAAACCTATTTTGGACATTAAACGGTTGATGAAATGTGTCATTGTGCTGAATTCTTTTCCGTTGTGTCCTTACATGAGGCAGGCATCTCTGTAGGAGAGATTACCCTTGCCTGCTTCATCCAGGTATGAATCTCTACAGCCTGCTCCCCCCACCCCTGTCCACAGTGGACTGATGTGACAAGCTCTTGTCTCCCTCTCTGCCTCAAAAATTGCTACCCCAAGAAAGTGACACTGTTTAGTATGAAATTACTGAGGGTGCCCTGTCTATCTGTCTTGAAAAAAAATAATCAGTAGACAATTAAGTAAGGTAATGATAATATTTATTATAACTCGCAGGTTACAGAAAGCCAGGTTACCGGTGCATTTTACACTTTTGGCACAAAGTTTTGTGAGGACTCAAAGTTATTCTGCAAGTTTACTTCAGCTCCTGTAAAGTTGTCTCCTCTATAAACAGGCTTTGCTTTTCCAATAGAAAGTTGATGGTGCCAGAAAAGGAAATTGCGACCCAAATTTTCACTTCCAACGCATGTCTGGTGTATATCAGATAATGAGCCTGAGACGCTATTATTGTAAGTGCAGGTTTTCCCAGGATTGTTGTTTTCCAAACAGCACCGACTACTGATGTAGGACTGGAGGGGGCAACAGAGGCCATAAAACATAACAAGTTCCTTCCCTTTCGACTGCCTTGCAAAAAATAGCTTTTACTCAAACAGCAATCTTCTGACTGAACTATTTTTTTAAGGGTCCCTTCCAGAAGGCTTGTTTTTTTTTCTTTCTTCTTTTTAATCTTGCAAGTAAATGCTTAGGGTAGCAAACTCCTGGGTGCTGGAACAGGAGCCCTGCAACCTGCAAGGCAAGTCCTTGTGACCACAGCACCCAGCAGCTGCCTTCACTGATGCAGGACCTACAGGCTCTTAGGCTAAAATCACTTCTTCCCACACTTGTGCTTCAGGAATAAGTCCCCCTTGGCTGATGATCCCATTGTCCTGCTTCTGTGGTACTTCCCCACACTGGGGGTCAGCCTGCGGGAAGCCAGGTTTCTGGGGCAGGTGCTCCTGCCCACCACCCCGGTGTTCCCAGGCAGGAGCTGCACTGGGTGGCAGTGCTGCATGGAGCAGTAAATCACAACACACCTGTTTGTGAACAATCACATCATGATGCGTGCTGAGTCAGCCAGCCTTGGCATCGAGAGACTGAAAATAAAAAAAGGGAGTAGGCACAAGCTCCTCTGGCTTACCAGAAGCCCTGTAGAGGGCCCACCAGCAGATGCAAGAAAACCTTTGTTCAATTTCCATCTTCTACTGTCAGAGAGCTGTGGCATGTTCTTCATCGTCTGTTTTGGGTTCACCTGAAGGATGGTGTACGTACTGCAAGGCTGAGCTTCAGCAGCAGAAAGGGTTAAGCAGAACACGTCTTGGATGCCAGGTTATGGTGCAACTTCACCTTATGCCTGACCCAAACCAATGGCAGCTGCTGTTGAACAGGAGACCTTGTCCCTGCATTTGCTTTGCTCCTGTTGTGTTACATCTGGTGAATGTGAGGCTACTAGGTTGGTCAGTCCAGCTCCTTGGCCTCATGGCCTTTACTTTTGGGTCTTTTTACCACAGAGGAGGCAGTGGCAGTGGGGAGGTGGTGTGACCCCCTTTCAGAAATAGCCCACAATTAGGTAGGCTGGGTTATGCGTATTGAGAACCCGCATTGTTGTTTCCCTCAGTGTTTTCATCAAAACAAAGGCCAAAGTAGGCTGGCAGAGCCCACGTTAGTTGGTCTGGCAGTTCCCAGCTCGGCCTCACCCACATGTATTCACACGGTAGCTGTCCTGTCCTGGCTGCAGAGCACCAGGTTTGTCTTAAAAACCCATCAGCAAGAGCATGGGGGGATTCTGTTTCCAGCTGAGATGCCTTTGCTGGGAATAGTTACCTGAAGTATTACGCTACTGATGTCTCTTGTTGCATTATAGTTTGAAAAATAGAGACTGGGTGATAGTAGAGATGCTCAGGAAAGCTAAAAAATGCATTCACTACAACTGTGATGCTGATAACCCATAAGATAAAAATATACTACATGCTTATGTGGGTGTTCTTGTTCAGCAATAATGTGGACTTTGTTCGCTGTAGCTTACAAATGCACCATGAGAATTCATAAGTTGGTATCTAACAGTAGCCGAGACCCATAGCTCCCAGCCTTGTTAGAAGTGCTGTAAGAAAGGAGGCACAGATCATATAGGTCACAGCTGAGAAGACGCAAATAACTCTCGTGGCCAATGTATCTCAGCATGTATCAGTCTGACCCCATGGTTCTTATCTCAGACCTTGGTTGCCCGTCTGTAGAGAATCTGAATAGGAAGTGATGCTATTGCAGAACTATTTCCTTTCCTGGCCCCAAAATGGACTTGTGATGTGATTCTTGGCCATTATCACCACGAAACATTCTGTGCTGCAGTTTTTTAATCATTCTCCCGCTGTAGGCCCAAATTAGGCCAGTAGTGACACAGGGTGCTGGCACATGATGCACTGGCCATCCTGGCAGCCTAGCCGTGCTTGTGAGATAGCTCTGTCAGCATCCAGCCTTTGCAGACATTCCCAATAGGAATCTTACTGGGCGAGATATACTGCAGTATTTGGGATGCAATCTTATCTCTGTTTAGAGAGCAGGGACACCTGTGGATCTTACTGTTGTTTGAAAGAGAAGGGCCCTGTGCCAAGCCTTGCCTACACCAGAGGTGTTCTCCAGGTGATAATCCTGGTGCACAATAAGCCCGCACTGTTGTAACACCCAGAGATCTAGCAGCAACGAGACAGCCATGTGGTCTGGCTATACGAACACACAGCGAGCACGGGCTTTGTCCAAACAGCCTTGCTCTGTCTGGGAAATGAGGCACTGAATGTACTTACCCACCCAGTAGCTAAATGCCTAAAGGGCTCTAGACACAGGTGAAAAAATAATACGTTTTCAGAAGTATTCAGTCGCAACTCAAGTCCGTTCGCACTAATTCAGTGGGGACAGTCATAAGACAGGTAACAAGTGCTCCTGAGGGCTGCCACATGCTCCAGAAAAGCTGGACTTTCCACCATCTGGGAGGAAGTGCGTGTTAGCTTTTTTCTAAGCAGTTCAAAAGCAGACGCAGATTCTGCCTTCTTTTATTCTGCTCCCCACTACGCACATATCAGTGCTCTTTTCATGTTCTGATGCTTCAAGCCTCCTTTCTGTGCAAAGGGCAACATGGATCAGTGGCAAGCGCTGCCTCCATCCTGCTCTCTGTCCTCAAATTCCAATTTCACTGGGAGATGCCGAACAATATGCTCCAACGACTTTTGTGTCCTGATTCCTAGAAGAAAGCATCCTCCAGAGAGCAGCTCACTCGGCCTGAGACGCTCAGGCACAGCGGCAGCTGCAGCCTACATAAAGTTGTGGTTGTTATAAATAGCTTGTGAGGAGAGAGGCAGGAAAAATTACATGGTATGGTTTTATGGTCAGAGCTGCAGCATTCAGGTTCAGCTTGGTACTGCAATAAGCTTTGTTTTAGCCAGCATCAGAGTTATATTGGGTGGTTGTAAAATAGCCAGTTTTCCTCATTTGGTAAAATTCAGGTTTTCTGAATCGTTTGCAGAGATTTTACTGTGGTATCAGTGACTGTGAGTTTTACAGCTTTATCTTAGTCACCGACTCACAAAAAAGAAAAAAGCGTATCTATTCCACAAGTTAGGGACTCTGCGCTCATCAAGCTTCGCTCTAGGCTGCTGGCGAGGGCCTTGCTCTGTACACTGTCTAGCCTTTGTGAACCCTGTCTTCCTCCTTGTGGGACAGCTACCTTCAAAAGGGGAGTGCTTTCTCCTTAGTTCCCCCCCTTACCCTGCTGACTGACTGCCGTCCTCCGTGCCAAGGGAGCTGTGGGACCAAACGCTGCCACACCAGATTAGACAAGCCCTGAGCTATCCTATTGACTGGGCAGCGGCTGTTACTTCTGGGCTGTTGTAGCCTGGCGAGAGGCTCCAGCAGGGCTGACAAGGTCGCTGCAGTGCTGCTGGTGTGCTGTTACTGCTGTGCTGGTTAGGCATTTGCTGGGCAGATTTGCACACCAAGCCTGAGGGGACTGCAGCAGAGCAGGGCTGAAGCTCTAGGGGTAGGAAGCAGATGTCTAACAGGCCCAACCTGAGCACCTCCAGCTGTATGCGGTGCTCGATTTATACAGCACACAAACTTCCCGGCTGACCAGGAGATGCTTGGGGGTTTTCAGTGCTTCGAGCCTGCTGACCCCTGGAAGTGCAGGTTTCTCTCCTCGATGGTCACCTACATTCGCCCAGTGTTCTGGTGCGTTTAGCTGGGTGGCACCACTGTTGCCCATGTTAACTCCAGATTACCATCTGGAGGAGATGAGAATTTGCTAATGACACTCTAAACCTTGGGTGGGGAGTGGAAGTGGCACTGAGGTTTGCAGTCTGCCTGGAGCAAACCCACAGGCTGACAGAGTTGAGAGGTTTCACAAGTTAACGCTGGGTACAGCCAATGGTAGCCCTCATCCATCACCCCAGCATGAAAAAGGCAGCCGAACACTTGGCTGAGGCCCCGCTTGTGACCCCAAAGGGAGGTACCTGCTAAGCCAAACACCTCACTCAGCACCACCCACTCCCAGCTCTGGAGACAGAGGCAAACAAGATACTGGAGCGTTGCAACCCACTGGTAGCTGCAGCTGGTGACAACTCGTGACTGTCACCGGTCTGTACAGATCACTGTGTCAGATAGATGAGCAGCATTCCTAATGAAAACTCATGCTGAGGCCATCCCTTAGCAACAAAGCTCTTACAGCCCTCTTCGTGGTGCAATGGCTGAAGCCTGGACACCTTCTCTGCCACAAGAGCTGCAAAATGGTGTGTGACAAAGCTGTCTCCCACAGGGTGAGCCCGCCTTGAGGTGCTGCACCAGGAATGCTGATAGATGGGAGCTGACCCTGTTGTGAAAGATTTTTCTGGGGATCCCTCTAAACATACACATATCCATAAATGATGTTGTGCAAGACACACCTATGTCTTTGGTTGGCACATCTTTGCTGCTGGGTGACCCCCTGCCTTGGAAAAGCAAGCCTGGTAATCTTGAGAAGCACAATGACTAGTCAGCATTCTAAAGAAACTAGTGTGACACAGTGAAGCCTTTCAGTCTCCTGGACCTGAGAAATAAAATACTCGTGAATGAGTGTAACCTCAGGCTGGAATAAACAGCTCAGCTTTGTCCAGGTCTTAGCTGAAAGCCCCAGCAGCAATGGCACACTGGGTGAAGGCCATGTTGTGACGGTTCCAGAAACTGTCTTCTGATAGTTTCAGATGTACTCAAGTCTGGAGCATCCTGAAAGAGCAACACCACAATGGTTCCAGTTATTGTCTGCCAGCAAGATCAAGAAAGTCTTCACCCATGAGAGGCCACCAGCATCTAGATTTATACATTGACTACATGCTCCAGATTCTTTAGTGCTGTTTACTCCACCACCACAGGCCTCCAGCACTCAATAGAAGAGAAATTACAAGCCAGGAAAGCTGAGTAAATAAAAAAAATAAAAATCACAAACATGGTACTTCAACTGTACCAACTATTTTTTGCTCAGGCACAAACTCCTGTTTCACTGCTATTAGCAGAGCACTCGGGCCCTTGCATGCTAGGTATTTACTGCTTTCTCAGGTCTAATTAGAAGACAAGATGGAAGACACTGACAGCCACCTTTGATCACCTTCGTATGTCTGCGGACAACTACCTGAGGGACCTAACACACTGTAACCAGGCTAATGTCCCTCTGCACTCGCTGCAGCATGCTGGCAATGGTGTCGTGGGTTAAAGTTAACTTAAA